>NC_053150.1:50608847-50869708 GCF_016808335.1 Panicum virgatum
TCTAATTTTATTCTAGGTCCAACTTTTGAAGTTTGATAATTTTTTATTTGTTAATACCAAAATCCATTTGTAACGTCCCGTCTCCTCGGTCACCCATTCCTAATTTGCTCCAGGCTAAGCACGCTTAACCTCAGAGTTCTTTGGAGATCGGCTTCCAAAAAAGAAGTTGCAACTTATTTTTATGAGTATCTTATTAATCCTATTAAGCCCTTGGACTGGGATGTCACACCATTGATCACATATAATTTGTGTGCTATTTCAGAATGACCAATGGCCTACAGAAGATGCGGAACTTTTGTTGATTTGCGGTGGCAGGGAACATTAGAATTTGTTGGAATATTTGATATTTAGGAGCATGATTCTAGAGACACCTGTAGGTTTCCTAATTTTAAGGTTAACGAGAATGCGTTTGGACGGCCTTGGATGCTGCTTGTCATGCAACAACGATGCTGCGATTGTGATGGATCATATATCCATCTTCCTTTTGTAGCATTTGTTCTTTGCGAGTGATTAATAGGTGTTCACCCTGGTAAATTTATTTGTCACAAGTAATAAATTTTGAGCACTACACATAGTTATTCCGTCCCATGCTGGGATTCAGTCCGAAATGACCGAATTTCACCTAAATTCACCCATCTTGGTGTGGACCGAATGAAACCGAATTATCCCAAAAATTTGATCGAAATTGAATTTTTATGCCATGATTATGGTCCATACAATTCCACATACTCCTCTAGGTATAAAAAAAGTGAATAATCTCTAATTATAGATCTCTTTTCTACCTCTCTCACTTTATGATAGTTATCAAATGATTTCACCATTTTTCTCCCCAATTCTTCCCGCCACCTACTACAGTAGGGACGATCAATGGCCAAATTTCCATCAAGTTCTATCCCAACTTTATTTAAAAATAAATTTATTGATGGATTGACAACTGAATCCCCTTTTGAATTTTCTAAAATTCACCCATCGATGGCAACTGAATTTTATATGGTTTTGAATCCCAAAATCCTGAACTTGATTCACAGTCGATCTAATTTTAACAATATCACACATTTATTCGGAGATTTTCGTTGATTTGCAGTAGCAAGGAACATGCGAATTCTTTAAAATATGTGATATTTATTCGGAGCATTTTTAATGTTAACGAGAATGCGTTTGGATGGACTGCATGCTTGTCATGCAACAATCATGCTTCGATTGTGATGGATCATATACCCATCTTCCTTTTGAAGTGCTTTGCGAGTGATCAATAAATGTTCACTCCTGTAAATTTATTTGTGAAGAAATAAATTCTGTGCACACATGGTTATTACATCCCATGCTTACTTGACTCGCAGCCGATGTAATTTTAACAATATCACACATTTGAATGCTATGGCCAACCTATGAAGCAACAAAATACTATATGCTCTCGTAAGTATGCAATCATACACTGATGGAGGATTATCGAGGAATCCCGTATCTTTATTTACTTTGCTTTCTCCGTCCGATCGAGCACTCTGCTGGGCAATTTTTGTCCTCTTGGACATGTGATATACTGTATAAATTGCCTGCCAAGAGACCGTTCCGTCAAGAGGTTCTGATGGGGGAGGTGAGAGCGACTCAGGCGACACCGGTGGTGGCGCCGCCTGACCCACCGATCCCCTCGCCGGCTCCGCCGTGGAGGGTGGAGAGGGAGGCGGTTTCGAAGAGTACGTGTCCGTCTGTCGAGGACGGGGCATCCTCTGCGGCTCCACCTACCAACCACCCGACACTTGGCACGCGATGGCGCGAGGAGGAAGAGGATCCTGCGGTGGGGAAAAATCGAATTGATCCTGGAGAAGAAATCGAGTCCTTCTTTGGTCAGCTATGGGCCATGCCCGCTGCGCCACCTCGCGCTCGGGCTCCTGTTGGTGAGAGTTTCCTTGCCTGGGTCCGACGGGATTTGGTTAAAGATCGCGCTTTCACCCTGGCTGACTGCTATCCCGTGAAGAAATCCGATCGAATCGAAGGTAAACCTACTCAGATCAGCTTTGCCAGAGACCTCTGGGGTAGGGGAGGACGGCAGGCGACGTACGCAGAAGTGCTTCAAAGATCCACGATGGGGGAAGGCGGGCGATGGATCTGGCAGCCTGAGCGCCCCCAGCGTCCCTTCCCTCCCCAGCGGCCTCAACGCCGGGATCAGCCCCTGCCCCAGGGTCGCCAACCCCCACCTCAAGGAGGGCGCCCGCCTGGTCAAGCTCATGGTGGGAGACCTGCTAATGGTCCTCCACAGAGGCCGCGATCACAGCAGGGGGCTCCTCCAACTCGGCCTCCTCAGCCTCAATCCCACTCTCAACAGCAACAACAGCGCCGCCAACAGAAAGAGTCTGAGGAGGTACGGCCACCAGCAATTGACCCGAGGTACAGATCCCTGACTTGCTTCACTTGTGGAGAACCTGGTCACTTTGTTGGAATTTGTGAGAAACCAAGAGTTTGCTTTATCTGTGCTATCCCGGGTCACCATATGGATGCCTGCCCTATTTGGAATTGTCGTGGTGCTGCAAACCACGGCCGGGTGGCGGAAGGCACCCGCCCTAGCCCAGAGGGTGTGTACTCAGGGGTTAGCTAGTCCCAGATGGATCTCACTCAAGAACACGATGAACACAGCAAGATTTAGAGTGGTTCGGGCCGCCGAAGCGTAATACCCTACGTCCACTGTGTGTTGTATTGCCTTCCCACGAGAGTGAGAGAGGATTCGAGAGCTTGTGTCCGGAGAGCCTGTAGTGCGCAGCGAGCGCCCCCCTTTTATATCTCAAGGGAGGCGCATACATGGCTATTGGGTCCCCGACAGGTGGGCCCAACGATATAGTATAAAATGACGTACTGTTCATACATCATGGCGTCGCAGGCAACGGGGATCTCTCTCCTGGAATCCCTTGCCTGCTCCTGGAGTCCCTCGTTCATCATGTCCAGGCGCTGTCTTGTCGGGACGATGCCAGACGTAGCTAGTGGCGTCGCCTGCCACGTAGCTGAACGGGCTGTGTAGCTTGCGGCGTAGGCGGCATGATGGAAAAGTGCCGTGCCGTCGTATCCATTTAATGCCGCAGGCGGGCTCTGTGCGAGTGCGGCACAGGCGGCTGCACTGTGCGTCTTGGTAATACGCGGTGCACAGTGAGGCCTGACAAAGGCTGTCCCGCGTGCCGCGACGATAGAGCACGTCTCAACCACCCGCATTAAATGCGGCGGGTGGGCGAGTCTCCTAGCGGAGGACTCGCGCTCGAGCCCGCGCCTGTGCCTCCGGGACACGTGGCGGCTCCGGACCCCCACGCGGTAAGGGGGGTCCGGATGGGCGCAGGAGGTCCCGGACCCCTATGGGGGGTCCGTGGCCTCGGCTGTCAGCTCGGAGCTTCCCTTCCTTAGAGACACGTGGCGTCTCCGGACCCATCCCCAGGCGGGGAACGGGTCCGGGGCCGTTGGCCTGGTGAGGAAAGAGCCTGACCGGTGGGGCCTGGCTACTCCGTCCTTGCGCGTAGTTACGGATAACTACGCGGGTCCTGCCTTGCTGCAGTAAGAGTGGGTATCCCTGCCACAGGGTACCGACAGGAATCAACAACATCCTGTAGCCTCTTTTTATGGTAGTGCTAGCAATTGTTTAGGTTTCTACCATGTGGAGGTTTCTGAAGAAGGTCATAGCCAGTGGTTGAACTTTACAAATTGCGGTGTGGTTAATGTCATTACTGGACAAATTTCTGTGCTAGAGCTTGAGAAGGAATTAGCTGAAATCTATTGTAAGGATTGGCCTTGGCAAATTAGGGAATTGGAAGAGGGCAAGTTTCTGGTGAGATTCCCTCCTCACAAGAAAGTGGCTGATATAAAGAGCTACCCATCTTTCAATTTGAGAAAACAAGGTGTGCAAGTTGAGGTCCTTGAATGGGTTGGGGACACTGTTCCTTTTGCAGAATTATCTGAAGTTTGGGTCCAACTAAGAGGAATACCTCCCAAATGGTGTGTGTGGAAAGTCATTGCCCAAATTGCTTCCAGCTTTGGAATCCTTCTTGCTATTGACTGGCCCTCCATTATCAAATCATTTTATGAAGTGGTTAGGATTAAAATTGCCTGCAGGGACCCCACCAAGATTCCGTTTGAAAGACTGTTTGAGATGAAGAAAAGTTTGTTTGTTCTATCAATGACAGTAGAAGGTGATCAACCGACCCAATCCACGCAACCAAAAAAGATGATGACCCTGATGACAATGATGATGAGGCTGATGATTTGGATGGGGATCTAGATGGTCATGGACATATGGATACTGACAAGAAAAATCATAGTGATCAGACAGGAAGCACTCCTAATATGCCTGCGCATAGACAAAACAATGGTAATATGAAAGCAAGAACTGTGGCTTGTAACCCAGTCCCACACCAAGACCTGATACAACTACAACAGATGTTAGATAAAATGAATTGCCCACTGGACCAGAAAACTAACAAAGAGAGCACTGATAAGCACCCAGTTCAGTGTCATGAAATGGAAGAGTCAGAAGAAATGAGAGGCTGGGAGAAATTCAGACAACTTGCTAGAGAAGGACTAGATACTAGAGTGACCTCTGATCTCTTGAGAGATATGGAGCTGGTTGATGGGGATAGTGAACCTGATATTGATATCAGTGAAGAGATGGAGCTGACAAAAAAGGTATTTCAATGTAACTCTATTAAGAGAAACCTCTATGATGACCTGGAAAAGTGTGTTGACACACTGGAAGAGGGTAACAATGAAGGAAAGGTGGTTCTTGCTGTCGGTACCCTACAGCTGGGGTACCCACTCCTACTGTGCCAAGACTCGCGTAGTTATCTGTAACTACGCCCTAAGGAGTTGAGCAGTCGGACCCCTGGGGTCCTACTCCATCTCACCGGACCAACGGTCCCGGACCCGCTCGGGGACGGGTCCAGTGTCACCACGTGTCCCAGAGGTTGAAATGCTCAGCACCTGTGACCACGGACTCGGACCCCCGCAGGTGGGTCTGGGATCTCCACGTGCCATCCGGACTCCCGCAGATGGGTCCGGGACCTCCACGTGCCATCCGGACTCCTGCAGATGGGTCTAGGACCTCCATGTGCCTATCCGGACCCCCGTGAGCTCTCGGCTCAGCTTGCTGCTCGGGAGGGGTCCGGAGCCGCCACGTGTCACACAGACGCGGGCGCGGGCGCAAGCCTTCCGCTGGAAGCTCCCTCACCCACCCGCATTAAGTGCGAGTGGTTGAGGCGGGCTCTGTTGCCTCTGGGCATGGGGCAGCTTTTGTCAGTCCACACTGTGGATCGCCAGTTACCGAGGCGGCTCGTCAGTTACCAAGGCAAGCATTAAAGACTCAGCGCCGCGCGCATGGGCGACGAGTCATGATGACCAGCTACTGACTGGAGCAACAGTGCACGCTGCTACAGTGGACTGAGTCAGTAGTTCGGCGCTTCATCATGACCTCGACGCGCGGCTGCAGAGGCTAGACTCTACTCTAACAGGACAACTCAAGACCATCCCTGGTCAGAAGCTACGCACGGAAGCCAAAGTGTAGTTTATAATACATCGCCGGGTCCACATGTCGGGGCCCCGCTCAGTGTACGTGCTCCCCTTGGACATATAAAAGGGAGAGCACGCCTGCTAGAACACAGATCCTGAGACTCTCTCGAGACTCAGCTGAGGATACACACAAGCTCACCCAGACTCAAGCAATACAGCACACAGTGGACGTAGGGTATTACACTCCGGCGGCCCGAACCACTCTAAACCTGCTGTGTTCATCGTGTTCTTCCAGGAGATCGAACTAGTCCTAGCTAACCCCCCGAGTACTCACCCTTTGGGCTTAGGCGGGTGCATTCCGCCACCCGGCTGTGGTTTTCCACACCACGACACCTGCTGACAAGAAAAAAACAAAATGGGGTCCCCAGTTAGCCTGTGAGAGACCTAGAAGAGGTGCTAATGATAGCAGGACAATTCTTCAGAATGCCACTGATTTAAAGAGTCTTAAAAATCTGGATGGGACGAAGAATAATACAGGTACCTCCTTTAATGTCTTTGACTCTGATTACCTTGCTCAAATTTCTCATAATGTTGGAATCAATCTTGGTAATGATACCAATTTTTTTTTTGCAAATATAGATTCCATAAAATGTGATGACACTTCTGATCATCCTGAAATAACTTTACCTGTTCACCTTGATATTGAAAATGTGACTACTGTTGACAGTAGCAATCTGCCAGAAAACAAAGGGTCTGAAATTATTCAGCCTGCCCTTAATTCTGGTAAAGAGACTTGGTGTCAGGTGGTCCAAAGGGGGACTAGGTCAGTTGATAATAATTATACACATTTTAATAATGTTAGGCGCCTTTTGGAACCTTAGAGGCCTGAACAAATCAGGCATGTTGGAATGTCTAAAAGATTTTATTGATACAAACAAGCTGGATTTTGTTGGCATTCAAGAAACTAAGAAATCTAGTTTTCATGAATCCTTTTTTGCTGCTATGAGTCATGACTTTAGCTGGAATTATCTTCCAGCTGAAGGTACTGCAGGAGAAATCTTAGTTGGTTTTAGAACTAGTAGAATAGAAGTTTTGAGCTGGAAGCTTAATAATTTTTCTGTCAGTGTTTCCATTAGGAACTCTGCAGATAATTTCTGCTGGAGACTTATTGTGGTTTATGGTTCAGCTTACGGACACAATAAGCAAGAGTTCATTGATGAACTGCATACTGTGGTAGATGATTGGGATGGCCCTACTTTAGTAGGTGGAGATTTTAATCTCATAAGAAATATAGCTGACAAAAATAATGAAAATATTAATTTTCATTGGGTAGATGCTTTTAATAATTGGGTCAATACCTGGGGGCTGGTGGAACTTAAACTCCCAAATAGGTCCTTTACATGGACTAACAATCAAGACCATCCTACCATGGCTGTGCTGGATAGAGTTTTTGCCTCAATTGATTTGGAAGCTCACTTTCCAAGATTAAATATCAAAAGCCTTTCCAGGTTGGGGAGTGATCATGTTCCCATCTTAGTGGATTTTGGTGTACAAACTGAACCCAGACCTTTCCTTTTTCGCTTTGAAAAATGGTGGTTACAGAGGGAAGACTTCCCAGACATTGTTAAGAAAGCCTGGGAAACTCCCTGCTCTTATTCTGATCGTATTGATGTGTGGCAATTCAAACTAAGATTACTGAGAAGAAAAATCAGTTTTGGGCCTGGAACATTAATGCCGAAATAAAAAAGAAGAAAAGTGATCTGCTTGAAGAATTCGACATTCTAGATGTGTTGTCTGAAAATAATCAACTCAATGACTCTGAAAATTTTATCCTACCATGGCTGTGCTGGATAGAGTTTTTGCCTCAATTGATTTGGAAGCTCACTTTCCAAGATTAAATATCAAAAGCCTTTCCAGGTTGGGGAGTGATCATGTTCCCATCTTAGTGGATTTTGGTGTACAAACTGAACCCAGACCTTTCCTTTTTCGCTTTGAAAAATGGTGGTTACAGAGGGAAGACTTCCCAGACATTGTTAAGAAAGCCTGGGAAACTCCCTGCTCTTATTCTGATCGTATTGATGTGTGGCAATTCAAACTAAGATTACTGAGAAGAAAAATCAGGGTTGGGCCTGGAACATTAATGCCGAAATAAAAAAGAAGAAAAGTGATCTGCTTGAAGAATTCGACATTCTAGATGTGTTGTCTGAAAATAATCAACTCAATGACTCTGAAAATTTTAGGATGAATGAAATTCAGCAAGAGTTGGAGACTATTTGGAATATAGAGGAATCTAAGGCAAAGCAGAGATCAAGAGACAAAAACATCCTAGAAGGTGACCGTAATACAGCTTATTTCCAGACAGTGGCCAATCAAAGGAAAAGGAAAAAAAACCATTTCCTCTCTTAAGGGGCCAAATGGTGAGGTTAATAATAATAAGGAGATGTTAAATTTGGATGCTGACTTTTATAAAGACTTGTTTGGCTTTGAAGAAAAATTAGATATACATTTAAGTGACCATTTTTGGGACACAGGAGAAAAACTGAGTCTAGAGGAAAATAATATCCTGGAAGAGCCTTTTTCAGAACAAGAAATTAAAGAGGCAGTCTTTAGCTCTTATTCTGATGGTGCCCCAGGCCCTGGTGGGTTTTCCTTTATTTTTTACCAAAGATTCTGGGAGACTATTAAGTCTTACTTCATGAATGTGGTGAAAGACTTTGAGAATGACAATGTTAACATTGCCAGACTCAATTATGTTATGCTGACCCTTATCCCAAAAAAAGTTGAAGCCACAGAGTTAAAGAAATTTAGACCTATTGAGCTGATTAATTGTAGTTTCAAAATTATAAGTAAAGCTCTCAACAATAGACTGATTAAGATCTGTGATAGGCTGATCTCCTCAAACCAAACTACCTTTATAAAAGGTAGATACATCCTTGAGAGTGTTGTAGCAGCCCATGAAATTATTCACGAGGTGGTCAAGAGGGAAGAGGCTGGCCTAATTCTTAAACTTGACTATGAAAAAGCCTATGATAAGGTTAATTGGGACTTCCTTGAAGAAGTCCTCATCTCTAGAGGTTTTGGTTTAAGGTGGACCAACTGGATAAGGAAAATAACTAGAGGAGGGTCTGTGTGTGTAAGGTTGAATGATGAAAATAGTAACTACTTTCAGGTGGGAAAAGGTCTCAGACAAGGAGACCCTCTCTCCCCCCTTCTTTTCAACCTAGTGGTGGATGTTTTTACTAAAATGCTGATTAAGGCAGCAAATCTAGGCCTTATTGAAGGTTTACTTACAGAGGCCTTTGAGGGTGGGGTGGTCAGCCTGCAATATGCAGATGACACACTCTTGTTCCTTAAGAATGATATCACTAAGGCTGCCCATTTTAAATGGCTACTAGCCTGTTTTGAAAATCTTTCGGGTATGAAAGTTAATTATAGCAAGAGTGATCTGCTGACGTTAGGAACCTCAGAAGAGGAAGATAATAATTTTGTTAGACTGTTTTGCTGCAATCTTGGAAATTTTCCTATCAAATACCTAGGGGTTCCCCTTCACTACACCAATCTGAAAAGAGAAGATATCCAGCCTGTTGTAGACAAGCTGATTAAAAGGATTGCGGGTTGGAGGGGGAAACTTCTGTCTCCTGCAGGGAAGCTCACCTTATTGAAATCATGTCTAACAAGTATTCCTATCTACCTTCTCTCAGTGATCAAATTCCCTAAATGGGCCATTGAGAACATTAAATCTCAAATGGCAAACTTTCTCTGGAATGATGCTGAAAATAAAAGTAAGTACCACTTATCTAATTGGCAAAGCTTAGCTCAGAAAAAGAATTTTGGGGGCTGGGATATTCCAGATTTGAGAAACATTAATCTTTGTTTATTAGCATCATGGATTAATAGATATCACCTCAGTGATCATGTTATTTGGAAAAAAATCATTGACCACAAATATAATATTGCTAAACCAAATATTTTCTGTTGTCCTAAAGTAGGTGTCTCTCCTTTTTGGAAAGGAGTCCTCTGGGCTAGTAAGGCTGCTAGGCTAGGGGCCAGGCGGAAGGTTGGGGATGGTAAATCCATTAGATTCTGGGAAGATCATTGGCTGGGCGATTGTAGTCTTGCCACTCAATTCTGGGAACTCTATGTTATTGCAAATGAAAAAAATGTTAGCATTGCTGAGGTCTGGGATGGTAATGAGCTGAAAATCTCCTTTAGGAGAAGGGTCTCTAACAGACTTATGCTGTCCTGGTTGGATTTAGTTTCTATTGCGGAATCAATCACCTTTACTGAGGATTGTGATTCTATCTTTTGGGCTTTTGATGGCGGTGGAAAGTTTTCTGTGCAAAGTATGTATAGAACTATTAGTTTCAGGGGTATTCTACCAGCACATACGCCGGCTGTTGGAAGCTTTGTGTGCCAACAAGGATTCACATCTTCCTTTGGTTGCTTTCTAACAACAAAACTTTAACTAGAACGAATTTAGCCAAAAGAAGACATGTTGAGGATATTACTTGCCTCTTCTGTAATGAAAATGAATCTGTTCATCATCTTTTTTTTCGGTTGCTGTGTTGCCTCTGTTATGTGGCGCCATCTCTCTGAAATTGTTTATGTTAATCTTGGTGTTGACTATGAATCGGTGGCTAGATGGTGGCTGAGTAATAACAGGCATGCTATTATGAACATGACTTGTGCCGCATTAATGTGGTCTATTTGGAAGTTACGCAATGATCTTTGTTTTCAGGGAAAGGCATGGCGAAGCGAGAAGGTATTACTGTACAAGCTGCTCGGGACATTGAGGAACTGACAACTACTATGCAAGGAGGCGTATCTGGTGGATTTGGCGAGTGTCTTGGAGGCGCTGGAGCTCAAACTGCGCCAACCACTACGTCTGCAAGATGGGCCTCCGAGATCCAGGGAGCTGGTCTCGCCAAGTTTGGGGCCATCAGCTGGGAAGGCTTCACAAGCTGTCAGGACACCAACTGAATAACCTATTGTTCAGCTTCCGAACTTCCCTGTTGAGAGGCTAAGCACGGAACAGCCTAGCTATAATGTTTTGCTTGATAGCAGGCGCGCTTAGAATACGCTGAACTTGAACTTGCTGTAACAGAATTTGAGACACTCGGTGCTTTGTTTCAGCGAAATAAAACGGGGAAACCTGGTTTCTAAAAAAAAAATTGCCTGCCAAACTTCTCCTCGATCACTAGCTCATCTGCCATCCGCTCACTGCTACCACATTCACCAATTAATCCCTACGAACCAAGAAAAACAAGGAATAGTAATAGTTAACAATGGAGCCTTCACGAAGAAGGAATACTAGTCTCTCTGCAACCACTGCCATCATCCTCCTACTCGTTCTTGTGGCCGCAGGTATACATGCATGTTAATTCAAGCTGCGTGGTTGATCTTTAATTTGTCTGTCAAGCTAATCAATGAACGATCTTGCTTCTTGCATTGCTCTGTACATATATAATATATGTGCGTGTCCATGCACTATTCAGAGATGGGGTCGGTTGGGGCAACACGCGCCGCTTGCAGCCACCTGAGCGGATATTTTTCAAGTTTCTGCCTTGACGACCACTCTTGTGAGGAAATATGCAAGACTGAAAGCGATGATAACATCGGCAGTGCTTGCGACGACTTCCCCCCCTCGCTGCTACTGTCAGACGCAATGCCCGCCCTGATCTCATCAACAAGATTGCTGCTGCTGTTGCTGCGCTTTTTAATTAGGGCTCCGATCCGATCAGCAAATAAACAATGATCCCCGCTCGGTCTCCATACATGTAATAAAGTCTGCCCGCGATCGTCCTCGTCCATATATGATGGGTGGCATACTTGTGTTGTGACAAATAAAACTGTTGACTCGTGGATCAATTTAATAGAATAAATTTGGTTCCTTCTTGAGCACCTGAATCGAGTAGTTGTCCCAAAACCCAGCACATTGCCGCGGGCGTCAACAAGCAGCAAGCGTGTCATTTTTAAGGTCATGGAAGTACGAATGAATCTTTTTATTCAATTCTTCAGCGAAGCCTTCACCTTTTTTTTTGATAACATGCTAAGTTCTTTTGTTTCACTAACTTGACTAGCATATCATTAAGAAGAGGAAGAGTTTATAAAGCTTGAAGTGAATATGAACTTGACCCTAGTAGAACACAAAAAACAATTAGGATACAACAAATTAAGCATGCAAAAGAAAACAAACCTATTATGCCGGTGTTCGTATCGGAAGTCTAGCAAAATAATCTCTAAGGCCAAACTTGTAACATGATGGTAGATGAGAACCATTCTAATTTTATTTGTTACAGCAAAATTATCAGCATATATATTGAAAAGGGAAAAATCCATTGATCACACATGCTATTTCTGAATGATCCATGGCCTACAGAAGATGTGGAACTTTTGTTGATTTACGGTGGGAGTGAACATGCGAATTTGTTGGAATATTTGATATATAGGAGCACAATTATAGAGACACCTGTGTAGGCTTTCCTAATTTTTAGCGTTCACGAGAATGCATTTGGACGGCCTTGGATGCTGCTTGTCATGCAACAATGGTGCTGCAATTGTGATGGATCATGTATCCATCTTCCTTTTGTAGCATTTGTACTTTGCAAGTGGTCAATAGGTGTTCACTCTGGTAAATTTATTTATCACAAGAAATAAATTTTGGGCACTACACATAGTTATTCTGTCCCATGCCGGGATTCGGTCCAAAATGACCATATTTCACCCATCTTGGTGGGGACCGAAATGAAAACGAATCATCCCATAAATTTGATCGAAATTCAATTTCTATGCCATGATTATGGTCCATACAAGTCCACATACTCCTATAGGTATAAAAACGTGAATAATGTCTAATTATAGATCTCTTTTCCACCTCTCTCACTTTATGATAGTTACCAAAGATTGAAACGTTATGATTTCACCGTCTTTCTCCCCAATTCTCCCTGCCACCTACTACAGTAGGGACGATCAATGGCCAAATTTCCATCAAGTTCTATCCCAATTTTATTTAAAAATAAATTTATTGACCGGTTAAACAACTGAATCCCGTTTTGAATTATCCAAATTTTCTAAAATTCGCTCATCGCTGGCAACTGAATTTTATTTGGTTTTGAATCCCAAAATCCTGAACTTGATTCACAGTCGATCTAATTTTAACAATATCACACATTTGGATACTATGGCCAACATATGGAACAACAAAATAAAAAAATACTATATATGCTCTCGTAAGTATGCAATCATATAATACACACACTGTCGTAAGTAAGTGTGCAATCATAACTTAATTAACATATATAAGTACTATTATATAGCCAATTGAACCTAGGTGGAAGCAGTACATTCCGTAACCGTCGTATAAAATATTGTATTCCCAAAGGAAATCCGGTAGCCATACTTTGCTTTCTCCATCCATGCATTCTAGGTCAGTCTGATTGTACACCCCAAGCTATGGAAATATCCATTAGTTTAGAATATCCTTCAAATATTGTGGGCAGGTAGCATTTCCAGGATCATATAACGGGGTTAGGGGTATAGATACCCCCTCCCGATTTCACTGCAGGGGGGTTGACTTTTTATTTGGTGAATATAGTGCATTTTTGCACCCCATTTCATTTGAGCTAGCATTCCACCTTGCTTTCTATCTGGGCTTCACAACTTAGAACCCAACAGATAGATTGCCTAATTTTTTCTATAACTTGCCTAGCATATCATTATGAAGAGGATAGAAAACATAATTATGGTACAAATTAAGCATGCATAAGAAACCAAACCTACTATGCAGTTTTTTATGCAAATATTTATCAGCGTGGCGTCACATGGCATGCTACATCGGCTTCGGGTGCTGGCATGGCGTGTTTGGGACCTCCGGATGGACCACCTAACACAGTTTATCAATCCAAATGGATGATTTCAGAGTTTATGGACCTAGGTGAAACTGCGAGATAAGTTTGGGGACCTGGAGTGTAATTTACTTTCAACAGAATCTCTAAGGTTGACATGTAACCTGACGGTAATATGGGATACATGAGATGAACAGGTTCGCACAGTTGGTTATAATGTAATATACTCCTTCCGTCTCAGAACACAAACCATTCTAGTTTTGTTCTAAGTCAAATTTATTTAAGTTTTTATCAAATTTATATTTTATAATGAAAAGTATCAACATTTATGACAATAAATTGGTATATTTTGATAATATACTTCATGATTAATCTAATGGCAATTATTTGGTATATTTTTATATAAAATGGATCAAACTTACTTTTTTACCTAGGATAAGATTAGATTGACTTGATGTTTCTGGACGGAGGGAATATGTCGAGTACTCTAACATATGATGTATTATTTGTTGCGTGAATGCTTGGGTTGCACCAGCGACGCGTATTAGGTTTATTGTAGACTTGTAGTGAAACCTGTCTACCCGGGTTCAACTCTTCGACTTGACATAGTGTTCGTACTATGCGCCGGCTCAGTCTCTCGAATGTGATAAAGAGTTTGCATATACGCATTCATATACTCCTCTTAACATGCATGTGCATACTTATGCTTGTTTGGTATAAAATCTATACACTGTCGTAAGTACGATCGTAGGCTTAATTAACATATGTAATGTAGGTGCTGTTATAGCCAATTCAACCTAGGTGCTATTATAGCACATTCCATAACCAGTCGTATAAAATATTTTATTCCCAAAGGAAATCTAGTATCTACACTTGCTTTCTCCGTCCGTGCATTCTAGGAGTCTGTTTGGCGGGGCTCCAGCTCCGGCTCCTCCAGCGGCTCCAGCAGGAGCCCTACCAAACACTCTGGAAGTGGAGCGGCTCCATACTATAGTATGTGAGAAGGTGGAGCAACAGCTTTGCTTACGAGAAGGTGGAGCCGGTGGAGCCACAAAAACCAGCTCCACCAGCTCCAGCTCCGGCTCCACCCTTTTTGTAAGGAGCCGGAGCCCTCTCAAACAGGCCCTAGGCCAGTCTGATCCGCCGCGCCTGTCCATCTTGTATTAGTGAAAGTTTTGGAGCAAAATTAAACCGCCAGCCTAATCTGTCCTCTTGGACATGTGGTTTATATAAGTTGGTTGCCAAACTTCTCCTCGACCATGCACCCGTCTGCCATCTGCTCGCTGCTAAACACATTCCTCCTCAACATGTACGAACCAAAAAAACAAGCAAGAAGGCAATTAGAACAACAATGGAGCCTTCACGAAGGAATAATAATCTCCATGCAACCACTGCCGTCATTCTCCTGCTCGTCGTCACCATGGCCGCCGGTATGTTCAATTAATCGTGTGGTTCTTTAATTTATCTTGCTAGCAAGCTAATTGATCCTCCTATATATTATTCAGAGATGGTGGGGTCGGTTGGAGCAAAACGTGCCGCTTGCAGCCACCTGAGCGGCAGATTTTCTGGACTGTGCATCCTCGACGAACAATGCGAAATTAATTGCCAGATTATTGAAAGCCCGGACAACATTGGCGGCGCGTGCGACGACTTCCCCTCTCGCTGCTACTGTCAGACGCAATGCCCGTCCTGATCCCATCAAGGTTGCAGCTCAACAACAATCATCCCTGCTAGGCCTCCATACATGTAATGTAATATTATATAATAAAGTCTGTATGGTGTCGTATTTGTGTTGTGACAAATAAATAAAATTGTTGGACTCGTGCATCATTTGAAATAAATTAATTTGCATTGGTTCTTTCTTGAGCAGCTGAATCGAGTAGTCATCCCAAAACCCAACACCTTGCCACGGGCGGCAACAAGCAGCAAGCGTGTCATTTTAAAGGTCGTTGAAGTATGACCGAATGTTTTTTATTCAAGTCTTCAGCAAAACTTATAGCCTTTTTTTTTATAACTTTCCTAACTTCTTTATTTTTTCTATTAATAACTTGAGCATATAATTAGGAAGGGAAGAGTTTATAAAGCATGAACTCAATATGAATGGTCGGCCGTAGTAGAACACAAAACACAATTAGGTTACAACAAATAATAAGCATGCATAAGAATCTAAACCTATTATGCCGGTGTTGGTAGTGGGTAGTCCATCGAAAGAATATCTAAGACTGGACCTGTAACAAATTTATGACAAAAAGTATCAACAATTGTGAGAAAAAGTGTGTGTGTGTGTGTTAAATTGCACTGGGTGCATTTTGTATAGAGAATGCACCTACTCTCTCAGTTGCAATTGTGACAGTTCTAGTTGTAACCGGATAGGTTTGTGTTGCAACCGATTTGTGTCCAGTTGCAACGGGGTCAATCTGAGTTGCAACCAGTTCGCGTCCAGTTGCAACTGGTTCGCGCCCAGTTGCAATCAGTACCATCTAGTTGCAATTGGTCTATTCTCCGAGTTGCAATCGATTTAGTCTCTCGGTTCCAACTACAGAGTGGGTGCATTTTGTATAGAGAATGCACCTTGTTGCATTTTACCTTCGTTGTATGTGTGTGTCTACATATTGAAAATATACTTCATGATGGACTAATGGCACGTATTTGGTATCTTTTTTTATGTAAAATTGATAGAAATTAAAAATCTCTAATTTTGGACAAATTAAGAAAGACTTTTTTTCTGGAACATGCCCTGTATTCTGGCATACAATCTATTGCTTCTTGCGTGGATGCTTGGGTTTAACCACCAAAGGTATTGTCTATATGCATGCACTACTACAGCAGACCCTATCATCGCTAGGTCTAAATTGGCATCACCGCCAGTTTAGGCACCTGTTGGATTAGGGTCGACAGTGATGATGAGGTACCTCATCACCATCGGTGCACAACCGGTGGTACTGCTGATTAAAAGAATAAAAAAAATCCACCCGCCGCACCGATTGCCATGCCTGCTCCGCCCGCTCACCGTGCCTGCTCGCCACGTCTGCTTCATCCTGCTCAGGTGACCCCTCCGCTCGGCACTGGAGCCCCACTCACGACCCTCCCCTCGGTGCCCCTGCCCCGTTGGCATGCCGCACCCTAGCCGTGCCGCCGGCACAGGCCCTCGCGCCACCGTGCAGCTAGGGAGGGCAGCGGTGGAGGCTCGATAGGGGAGGGGAACGGAAGTGCGGTAGGAGTCTGCTGCATCGATGGCTGCCCCGCCGAGCCACGTCGCTGCCCCGGTTGGCACGCTGTGTTGCGTGGCAAGGGCAGGGAGGGGCGGTGGGGGTAGGGGCTGAGGGGGAAAGCCGGCGAGGGAGGCAAGGGAGACGACAGAGGAGCAATAGGGGAGAAATGATAAGGAGATAAGATTTGGGGGAGAAATAAGAGGAAGATGAGGGAGACCGAAAGTGACACTTCCTGCCTTATATGGTATGGTGGTAAAGTTAATTAACATGTTGATTGAGGATCTGTCACTAGTCGATTACAAAGAAAAGAGTCAGATAAATGATTATTTAGGCTCAATGTAAGACATACCCAAGCTATATATGTTCATCTACTCGTCACGTACGCATGTTGTATCACCTCTTTTTAGAATCTTGAGCATCATTAGGATATAATTTGTCTAATAAACTCATCCATTGCGAAGGTACTGAAATTATGCTTACAACGGGTTCTCAGACGTTCCAAATGCTATGTCATCTTGGCACCATTCTTATGGATACTTGTACGTTTGAGTTTCTAAGGATCAAGGAAGGTACATAAGTACATAACGAACCCCGACAAAGATAAGTTTTCTTGGCACATTTTTAAAACTAGGTTTGTTGTGGTGGAACCTGCTGCCAATCCAGGTTCAAATCTTTGACATGATCGTTCGTATTAAGATCTGTCGGTTCCGTCCATCGGAGGTGCTTATAAAAGTAAGATTTGCGTCAGTGGCGGATCTAGAATTTGTCCTTTGGGGCGGGGCGTGAGGGGGGGGGGGAGTGTTCATCTCCCTTCTCCTTCCTCCAGCCCTCCTTTCTTCTTCTCTCCCTTCTTTCGTCTTCTTCTCCCTCCTCCTCACATCTTCTTTCCATGGAGTTCCTGGGATAGGGGGGCTTGAGCCCCCTACCCCCACGCTGGATCCATCCCTGTTCACTACCTCACCCAGCCAGAACTCCATAGCCCGTCCAGCCAGAGACTAAGAAGCTGTGCGCCTGGCCATTACTCTACATCAACAAATGGTAAACTATCATCCCTATCATGCGAGAAAAATGCTCAACATTGATCTTCTTGTTCTTCATCTGTGATCGTGTGCCCTTTTTTGTCAGAGACCTTCGTCTGCCTGTTTGTTTATCTCTGGAATCTCTGGATCCTAGTGTCATTCACCACCATGTTCGACACAAGTGCAAGGTAAACTTCCGCGAGCATAATTCTCAACTGAGAATCTACCAAGGATTTATCTTTATCCTATTTCATGCTCTAACTGCCAAAGGTGACAGGCCGGGGGGAAACCGTCGACCAACCCTGCTACTCATGGAGTCGGTATAATCCCTACTACTCATCGGTCATCTCTTTGTTCTAGATCACTCATGCTTATTATGTACCCCGTTTTATGTTTCAAGGTCTTGTTACTGATCACATCACAAATCGTATTCTGCTCCATTCATTCGGCAACACAACCTGACATAGAGATTCTGCTCAAAGTGAAAAAGGAATGGGTAAATCCCGCAGCATTATCTGCATGGGATAATTTCACTGCCAGCCCCAAGATGACATTGACTGGCCCGGTTTAACCTGTGAAAATGGAAGGGTAACCAAGCTTGCTCTGCCGTACTCTAAAATTAGGAATGCAATTCCTCCATATCTCGGCTTTCTTTTAATAGTATAAGTGCAGAGCCAGCCCCAGCACCTGGGGGCTCCTTCCTCATCCTTTCTCTTCTTCCTCCTCCTTTCCCCTCTCTCCTCCTCCTCCTTCCCCTTTGCCTCCAATGGAGTTCCTCCCTACCCCCACACTGGCTCCGCCCCTAGTTTGCGTATATACGCTTTCATACTCTTGTTAATATGTGTGTGTTTATGCTCACTTGATATATTTATATTATACATGCTCTCGTCAGTATGTAATCATAGAAATATATCTATGCTCGTTTGGTATAAAAATATGATACATACTCGTAAGTAAGTATGCAATCATATACTTCAAATATAGATGTGCTTTCGCAAGTAATTATGTAAACATAAGACTTAATTAACATATATAGTTGTTAGTATAGCCAATTGAACCTAGGGAATCTGGTACATTCATAGATCGACTTGCTTCCTCCGTCGAGCTATGGCATTCTATAGGCAAGTCCGATCGATCCACCACCTGTCCGTCTGGTCAGTGATAGTTTTGGCGAAAAAACGGCTAGTGCATATTTGTCCTATTGGACATGTGGTTTATATAAATTGCCTGCCAAACTTCTTCACGACCGTGCACTCGTCTGCCATGCTCGCTGCAAAGCACATTCCTCTTCAACCAAGAAAAACAAGGAATAGTACGTAGTTAACAATGGAACCTTCACGAAGAAGGGATACCAATCTCTCTGCAACCACTGCCGTACTCATCCTGCTACCACTACTACATAAAGGCTAATTTGTCCCGGTTGAGAAATTTTTGTTGTCCCGGTTTTCCAACCGGGAACGCTAGGCCGGGATAAAAGGGGGTCCTTTTGTCCCGGGTCTGGCAACCGGGACAAAATGCTACCTTTTGTCCCGGATGGTAACACTAACCGGTATAAAAGGTGCTGCCAGCGCCACGTGGCTGATGCACCCTTTTGTCCAGGTTGGTGCCAACCGGGACAAAAGGTCACTTTTTTTTTTCTGTTTTTCTTTTCTCAATTCTTTTTCTATTTCAATTATACTTTTGCATTTCAATTAAACTTATGTATTGGAGTTCAGTGTGTATGATCTCCACTAATATATATATATATAATATTATATATGTATACATATATCTATACATGTGAATTCCTTTACATATGAAAATATCTAGGACCAATATTATATATATATATACACATATATATTATTAGAGTGCTTATATATATAATACATACATACTCATAAATAGAAATTTAATACATATACACATATATATTTATATAGGTATATTCGTTCTTAATTACATATATACGCGTATATTATCATATTTGCTGCGATTGTCAATATTAGATAGTCCATCATAGTAGAATTCACCTTTTGGATCGAGGACTTGCTCAACAATAAATCCGGACAATTGTTCTTGAATCACCATAATCTTTTCCTCCGGTATGAGTTTATCACGCATCTCCTCGACCTATGGAAAAAGGGGATAATTAATTTTGACTAATTAAAATACGAGTTCAAATATTAACAAGTTTTTTACTTACTTCGTCCTCCCAATCTGTCCAGCCCTTTGGAGGACCTACCAAACCATGGATGTTCTCGCATACATAGTATGCGCATAATACAGTGCCTTATTTCTGCCTCATACACTTTAAGAGAGAAGAAATTATCAGGTATTTACATGAATATATAATAAAACTAATGAATCGTGCAACGAATCATCCAAGTGCGTACCGCAAAATCTGTCTTGATCTTCAATTCCTTGTCAAATTTGCCTGGATGATTTTTAGCGAATTCTTTCCAAATCCTGTGCATGATTAGAACAATTATAGTCAAGTAACAAAGTTATTCAAATTATCGGTCATCGACGGAGTAGTGGTAGAATTACTTTTTCATCATGTTAAGAAGATTTCCGTATTGTTCTGGAGGTCTCCTCAATGAGTCCATAACCACGAGTAGGCTTTTCTCGGGAATTATGACAATTAGGACCCAGTGTTCACTGCAAGATTATACGGAGGCAGTTATTGGTAGATAAGGTTTAAACAATTCGATTACAGAATAGAAAGAGTTAGACGAAAGGAATCACTCACGTAAAGTTGTAAGGAAATAATATCATTTGCTTGTTGTGATGAACGCTTATGTACTTGAACAAGTTTTGGTATAGCTCATCGGCAGTGTCGCGTAGAATCCTCCAATTACAAGTAATTGGGTCGATGAAGCCGAGGTGAGAGTATCCCTTTCTCCTGCAAGTTTGTATCTCCATTCTACATGATACCGAATAAATCAAGGGATAAGTATGTTGAGATCATGCAAAACAATACGTAAGGAGAGTAAAATACTTACAGAACCCACAAGCCGACAATAGAGATGTCGAGGGCCTCCTGATGGAATAGTTGGTAAATTTCTTCCCAGTTTATCCATATAATGGCCTCCCCCGTAAGAAATTGTCATCTTTAATCTTTGCGCCCTGCATGAAGATGCAATCGGCCATCGCACGCATGTAGTGCTGGTGCAGCTTATACATTTGCGTTGGAAGCACGGACACTACTTCGGGGGGTACAAGAGTTTTGCCGATCTCATACGTCCATTTGACGACCACATCGGCCTTTGGAATATCTTCTCCCCCTGCAATCTGAGCCGCCGTCAGGTTTGATTCTTTCAAAAATGTAACAAAGTCTTGTTCTTGCATCGTCTGTCCCACTACGAGAGGCTCTATTGATTGTTTCTTTTGGGCTCCGAGCTGTGGAACATCGGACGATGACGACTTTGATTGTCTCTTCTTTTTCTCAGTAGTTTTGATAATTGTGCGTTCATAGTCTGAAGGGGGATCTCTCGGAATGAATTTTCTCTTATTTGCTTCGCACATTCCCTTAAAAAATTTCAAATCTATCAGATTTATCACTTTCTCGGGCTCCGGCTTCGGCTTCGGCTTGAAATGCTCTTTAACTCTTTCTTGATTTATCCGATCGCATTCTTCAAGGCTCATGTCCCAGGGTTTAATAGGAGCCTCCTTGTTTTCTTCTCCTTTTCCTTCTTCTTTGGAGGCTCCTTAGCCGGTGCAGCTACCTTCTTTGCCAGCTGCTGTTTCTGCTTCTTTGCCGGCGGCGGAGGGGGTGACCATGGAGGCGACGGTGACGCTTGAGTGTTCATCGGCGCATGAGATGATGGTGATGGAGAATGTGCCGGTGAACCTTACCGAGACAGTGCTGCCCTTGGGGAGTTTTGCGGAGATGCCGGCCTTGGAGAGGCATGCTGAGATGCCGGTCTTGGTGTTTGATCATCCGACATTAGGACAATGTAGCGCTTATCCCATAGGATGTAGCCATGAATGGCTTCTGCTAGTGTCCTCTCCCCATCGCCTCCAGGAATGTCAAGCTCGAGCGTCTCCCAACCCTGGCATACCTGCTCCATGCCAACTCTTGTGTATCCTGGCGGAATTTGCTACCCGTGGTACACGTCGCCTGGTTGGGTTGGCATGGCGGTACCGTACGCAACAGTGAACATTAAGTTCTTAAGGGCAGTCTGCAGGTCACAAGGTGTCCACTGGGTGATCTCATCCACTGGAAATCGCTGCGGGGCCGTCGCTTCAACTGCGGCCTGGATCCCCGTTGGCTCGGCGACGGCGACGTCTGTGGAAGCGCAGCTGCTTTTCCGCTGAGACATATGATCGGCTGCGACATTAGGCTCTGGAGGCACCGTTTGCGCTTGCTGTTGCTGGCTCATTGCTATGGCCACTTGGCATTGAACCTCTTCCTCCAGTCTTTGATCGTGTGACAAGAGCCGTTCCTCTAGCCTTCGCAAGTGCTCCCGCTCATCATTCTTTCTTCTTTGCCGACTTCTATATGATTCAATGTAATCCCTGAACCCATACTTCCACGGAACCACACCTTTGCCTCTTGTGTGACCCGGATGCTCTGGATTCCCAAGGGCGTAAGTCAGCTCGTCCCTCTCTCTATCCGGCTGGAATGTTCCCTCGGCCGCTGCTTATATGGCCTCCTGTAGTCTCTGGGCTGCTCGCTGAATGTTTGGCCAATAGATGCAGTCACCAGTCAATGGGTCCAAACTTCCCCCGTGACCATAAAACCAGGTCCTTGACCTTTCAGGCCAGTTCATGGTCGCAGGTTGGATGCCTCTATCAAGCAGATCCTGCTCCATCTTCTCTCATTTGGGTATTGCAAGCTTGTAGCCTCCTGGGCCTAGAGTGTGATGGTACACTTTCTTCGAGGCGTTGTCTTTGGCCTTCCGCACCTTCTGAAGCCCAAGCTCTGAAGACTTGTATTCCACAAATGCATCCCAGTGACCCCTGAGCTTTTCGATCTCGCCGGTAAATACGGGTGTGGTCCCGGTCATGACATATTTCTTCGTCAAAATTTTCTTGAATGATTGCAGCTGTTCGGCAATCTTACTCAGGGTCCAGCGCTTGCATATCTCTTCGGATTCAACTGGAACCGTGAAGTTTTTCTTAAGCTCCCTCCAGCACCATTCTTTTTCTCTTTCGGGTACCGCATCCCGTTCCTCGCTTGGATTGGAAGCTTTCCAGAGCCTGAAGCTGATCGGGATGTGGTCCCTGACAATACATCTGGATTGTCTTATGAATTTTTTGGCGGCAGCTTCTGGAGCGATCGGTTCGCCATCTGGACCAACTTCCGTTATAATGAACTGCCCTTCCAGTTTTTTTGTTGGGCCTCGCTTTGTCTTTTTCTGCTGCGACGATCATCCAGACGGCTATAAAAAAACATTCATAGTATTCATATAGATTCAGATGAAAATATGATTGTCACTACAAATAAGTATAGTTGTGATATGTACATTAGCACTTTGTTCAGCAGCAGCGTCATCCTGAATAGATGGTGGCTCAATTCCATCACCGGACATATTCAAATATATGTCGGTATTGCTGCCATCATCAGCTTGTTCAGGGACATCTCCTTGACCTTCGCCAATCATATTCAACAGGAACTGTTCGTCTTCCGCGTCTGTGTGTCGCGGGTCCATCGTAACTAAAATATGAATACAAATAAAACCCTTAAAAAAATTCTCTAGATAATCCACATATTTATATCGGTAACGATCGGAAATGATTCGGTCGGTATCGGTAACGATCGGAAACTATTGGAAATGATTCGGTCGGTATCGGTAACGATCGGAAACTATCGAAAACGATTCAGTCGGGATCGGTAACGATCGGAAACTATCAGAAACGATCGGAAACTATCGGAAACGATTCGGTCGAGAAGTAATATAAATGACATAATTAAATAATAAATACATGATAAATTAAAGGCTTCGAATGATATAATTAAATAATAAAAACATGATAAATTAAAGGCTTCGAATGAGATAATTGAATAATAAATACAAGATAAATTAAAGTCTTTGAATGACATAATTAAATAATGAATATATGATAATTAAAGTCTTTGAATGACATAATTAAATAATAAATACATGATAAATTAAAGTCTATGAATGACATAATTAAATAATTAAAGTCTAATAATATTTGCACAAAATTTGAACCTAATTCTAATAATTGAATTCTACTAATATATAATAAATAAAATTAACACCTAATTCACTAAAATTTGCACAAAATTTAGGGTTTTGGGGCCGGGGCGGCAACGGCCCACGATCGGTGCCGTTTTCACCTAATGCAGCTCAGGGCGAGCTCGGGACGGCGAGCTCGGGACGGCGCACGGGCGAGGCGGAGGTCGAGGACGACGATGGCGCAAGCGGCGCGGCGGTGGACGACAGGCGCGAGCGGGGAGGAGGGACGACGTTGGCGCTCGGGGTGGGGGCTCGGGGCGGCGGAGATCGGGGACGACGGCGCGGTGGGGCGGCGGAGCTCTGGGCGGCGGAGCTCGGTCGGCGCGTCCTCTGGTGGCGGGGGACGGCGGCGCTCCGGGACAACGATGGCGGCGAGCAAGAGGCGGTCGGCACAGGGGACGACGGCGGCACGAGCGAGGCGGAGATCAAGAACTGACCAAGTGCTGGAGGAAGGCGGAGGAATGGGAGATATATAGGGTGGGGGCCTTTTGTCCCTGGTGAAGCCACGATCCGGGACAAAAGGCCCTTTTGTCCTGGGTGGTGGCTTCACCCGGGACAAAAGGGGCTCTTTTGTCCCGGGTGGTGGCTTCACCCGGGACTAAAGATGATTTTGGGCGGGCCGGGAAAATTCCCAGCCCGCGGCCCACCTTTAGTCCCGGGTGGATCTACCACCCGGGACAAAAGAGGCCCGTTTTCCCTCGTTCTCGCCAAATCTTATGTTTGTTTTTGTTTCTTTTTTTACTTCTCTTTTAAAATTGGATTTCATTTGTTAATTCAGTTAATAAAATTATGATTCCAAAAATTATGGAACAAAATTTCTTATCTCTATATAAACTTGATACACGCAACAAAAATAATTAATTTTCATTCAAGTGATTGGGTCAACGAAATATCTAACTTTTTTGAAATCATATTTGTTATTTTGACCATGCAAAAAATATATTAGGTGAACAAATTTTTTCAAACTGTTGCTTTTCGACAGAAAGTGGATTCTATCATGATATTAATGTTTAAAAAGTGAATTTTAGATAAAATTAAGCAATTTCATGATATTAATGAGTAGTGTGTGAGTTTGAGAGATAGTGTGTGTGTTAGTGAGATTGTGTGTGTTAGTGAGAGAGTATAGTGTGTTAATGTGAATGTAATTTCATGAAATAAATAAAATTAGTTGAGTAATCCATTATTGAATGAAAATTATAATTGAGTCTAGTAATTAAGTGAAGAATATAAAAAATAATATATATATAACACATAAAGTATAATTGTACAGTACATATATAATAAAAGTATTCGAATTGCGATTACATTTTTATACAATAATATAAAATGATTCAAGTACACGAAGAATTAGCGGTAACAGACTTTCTCTTCACAAATGTCCCTTGATTATGATCACGGCGCAAGTATGGAGCATCATCATTGGCTAGCAGGATGCATGGATCAGCATTTACTTCGAAAGGTGGAATGACAACAAAATTATTATATTCTTCTGACAAGTCTGTCTTGTCCTCCACTCCAACGATGTTTCTCTTTCCTGATAGAACTATGTGTCGCTTAGGCTCATCCTTTTGCTTGTTTATCCCCTTCTTTGGCTTGCTGGACATGTCCTTAATGTAGAAAACCATGGGCGACATCCTGGGCTAGGACAAATGGCTCGTCTCTATACCCAAGATTGTTGAGATCAACTATTGTCATCCCATACTCATCTTTTGTTACCCCTCCTCCAGATAGCTTAACCCATTGGCAACGAAATAGAGGCACCTTGAAATTGGGACCGTAATCCAGCTCCCATATCTCTTCAATGTAGCCGTAATATGTGTCCTTTTTTCCATTATTGTCCGTGGCATCCATACGAACACCGCTATTTTGGTTGTTACTCTTTTTATCTTGGGCTATCGTATAAAATGTGTTTCCATTTATCTCGTACCCTTGGTATGTTAAGATATTCCAAGATGGTCCCCTAGCCAATAAGAACAGTTGTTCACTTATATCCATGTTATGCATTAGATGCTTCCGCAACCAGCTGCAGAAAGTGTTCATGTGCTCACGTGTAATCCATGCCTCAGACTTTTCCGGGAAATTGGAGAGCAGAATTTTCTTGTGTTCCTCGATATATGGGTCAACCAAGGATGATTGTTGAAGAACCGTATAATGCGCTTTCTTGAATGAGAAATCATCTGTGCAGACATAAGATTTCTTTTCTAATTGACCCTTTCTAGTTAGTCTCCCCCCATATCGCGATTCAGGGACTCCAATCGGTTTAAGGTCATCAATAAAGTCAACACAAAAGTTAATGACCTCCTCAGTTCCGTAGGCACTATCGATGCTTCCTTCTGGACGAGCTCGATTACGAACACATTTCTTGAGTACCCGCATGAACCTTTCGAATGGGAACATGTTGTGTAGAAATACTGGTCCGAGGATATCAATCTCTTTCACAAGGTGCACTAGAAGATGTGTCATGATGTTGAAGAAAGATGGTGGAAATATCAGCTCAAAGCCAACAAGACATTGCACCACATCGTTTTGCAGCTTTATCAAATTCTTCGGGTCAATTATCTTCTGTGAAACTGCGTTGAGGAAGGCACATATCTTCACGATGGTTAACCAGACGTTATCAGGCAGAATCCCCCGCAGCACAACCGGAAGAAGTTCGGTCATAAGCACATGACAGTCATGAGACTTGAGATTTGTAAATTTCTTCTCTGCTAAATTTAAGATTCCTTTTATATTGGATGAGTATCCAGATGGAACCTTTATACTACTCAAGCAGTCAAACATGGTTTCTTTCTATTCCTTGCTAAGACTATAGCTGACAGGACTTAAGTATTGTCGTCCATTATCTCGCTGTTGTCGATGTAAGGCATCTCGTTCTTCCATACGTTGCAATTCTTGACGTGCTTCTACTGTATCTTTTGTCTTTCCGTACACTCCCAAGAATGCTATCAGGTTGACGCAAAAATTCTTCGTGAGGTGCATCACATCAATTGCATGACGGACATCTAAGACTTCCCAATATGGTAGCTCCCAAAATATAGATTTCTTCTTCCACATGGGCTCCATTCCATTTTCGTTCGGAACAGGTTGGCAACCAGATCCTTTTCCAAAAATAACTTCTAGATCTTTTACCATGTCGAAGACGTCTTTACCACTACGGTGCATCGGTTTTGTTCGGTGGTCCGCTTGGCCTTTGAAATGCTTGCCCTTCTTTCGTACCGCATGCCTGATGGGAAGAAACCGACGATGACCCATGTATACAACCTTCTTACAGTGAGTCAACCATATATTATCGGTATCATCTAAACAGTGTGTGCATGCTTTGTATCCCTTGTTCGAATGTCCTGACAAGTTACTAAGAGCAGGCCAGTCATTGATCGTTACGAACAGCAATGCTTATAGGTTTAGGTTTTCCTGTTTGTATTCATCCCACATCCGTACACCTTCATCGCCCTAGAGCAATAAGAGTTCTTCGACCAATGGTCTTAGGTACACATCAATGTCATTTCCGGGCTGCTTTGGACCCGGGATAAGCACTGGCATCATGATGAACTTTCGTTTCATGCAGAGCCATGGTGGAAGATTGTACATACAAAGAGTCACAGGCCAAGTGCTATGACCACTGCTCATCTCACCAAAAGGATTCATGCCATCCGTACTCAAACCAAACCTTATGTTTCTCGCATCCAAATCAAATTCAGGGTACGTTCTATCTATTTTTCTCCACTGCGATCCATCAGCGGGGTGTCTCAACATCGAGTCTTTCTTGCGTTCCTCTTTGTGCCATCGCATCAACTTAGCATTATCTTTATTTCTAAATAGACGCTTCAAACGTGGTATTATAGGCGAATACCACATGACCTTCGTAGGAACTCTCTTCCGGGGAGGCTCCCCCTCGACATCTCCAGGATCATCTTTTCTAATCTTGTAACGCAATGCACTGCATACGGGACATGCATCCAAAATCTCGTACTCGCCTCGGTAGAGGATGCAGTCGTTGGGGCAAGCATGTATCTTTTGCACTTCCAATCCTAAAGGGCAAACAAGTTGTTTGGCTTCATACGTTGTGGCAGGTAATTCGTTGTCCTTAGGAAGCATTTTTTTTAACAAGTTTGAGTAATTCACCAAATCCCTTGTCGGATACATCATTTGTCGCCTTCTATTGCAGCAACTCCAAGGTGGTGCCAAGTTTCTTCAATCCATTTTAACAATCTGGGTACAACAACTTACGGTGGTCCTCTAACAACTTCTGGAACTTCAACCTCTCCGTTTCACTCTCACAGTCTGCCTGCACATTGTGCAATGCCTGCCCCAGATCGTCGCTGGGATCATTTTATGCTACATCTACTTCGGGCTCTTCCATGGGAATATCGTCCTCGAATGCACCGATTCCAGCATTCCCGGGAAAGTGGTCGTCAAAATCTTCTTCTTCATTGTCTTCCATGGTAACCCCCTGTTCTCCGTGCTTCGTCCAAAAAACATACTTCTCCATGAAACCATTTGCGAAAATATGGCTGTGTAGGATTCTTGAAGATGAGTAATCCTTGTTATTGTTGCAATGAACACACGGGCAGCACATAAAACCATTCTGCTTGTTTGCCTCAGCCACAGACAAAAAATAATGCAGACCATCAATGAATTCTTTCGAACGTCGGTCAGCATTGTACATCCATTGCCGGTCCATCTGCATTTTAAATAAATCGATTTGAATTCTTTACATGTATCGAATAAATAAAATATATCAAACCTAAATTAAACTAAATGTAACATAACATGAATAATTAAAAGATATGCAATATCCATCACACATCTTGATTAATTAAAAGGAGTACTTAATCCATTAAAGAACTTAACAAAGGAGTACTATACATGAAACTTAAAAATTCGGACAACACATAGGTTTTCAACCATCCTTGCGTTGGAACTTGCGTTGGAACGCAGAATGCTCTAACAGATTTCTTGCTGGCGCAGAAGAAGATGGCGGAGCTGAAATCTCCGAGTTTGGTGGTGACGAACCGTAACGCCGCAATAAATCCTCAAGATCAAACGGAGGTTCCTCGCCCCTTGCCATGTATTCTCTATATTTTTTTCCAAATAACGGAGCACTGCCCTATGAAAAGCACTAGGTTTTTTGGACCGACGACCTACTCGAGTTGTGCCCTTCTCTCCAGAAGGACAACGATCACCCCACCGGCGTCACTCCCTCCAGCTGCTGAAGCCATATTTTACTAAAAAATACCTTTATTTTCCACAAAATTATAAATTCTTACCATAAAAATGCAAAAATTATTTACTATTACAATTAAAATGATCAGATTAATAACTCTTGCAAATAACAATGAAATCATATAAAAAGACGAAATGTATCATTAATTGAAAGAAATCTCTAATTAATTGAAAGAAATCTCTATAACTTCTAATTACTTTGACACCCTTCTGTTCCAGGAGTACACTCTTTTCAATATCCAGAAACCCTCTAGAAGAAAAATAAACCTTTATTTCTAAAAATATATATGTCAGTAACCTCAACCCTGCGGTGATAACACTGCCTTTCGGAGGGACACGGTGTGGTACAAGGATGTCACCAATCGGCCAGTCGCAGCACCAACATTTACGATTAATAGGCACAGCACTTGGCACAGACAGCATGCTCATTGATATGCTCTCAGTACAACAACGGCCATGCTGACTGCGTCAAATGCTGTCTTCTTATCAATCGGAAGTGCTGGTGATGCGACCAACCGATTCGCGACGTCCTTATAGCGCATCGTGTATCCCCAAAAGGTAGTGCCATCACCGTTGGATGGAGATTAACGACGTATACTTGTTTCAAAATAAAGATTTTTTTAGCTTCTAGATGGTTTCAATGTGAGCCTGAATAAATACATCACTAGAGTGTCAAAATAATCCATTCATAATACAAAAAATTCTAATATACTCATTTCATTAATTCATTCATGAATACAAAAATCAACTATCCACAATATGGTCATATATACAAGTACATCACATGAAGTGTCTACACTCATTCTAAAAATTTCTACTATCCACATACTCATCTAAATCTAAAAGAAAATCACACCTACATATGCAATCTAACTAAATGTCCAAGAAATGAGCTGGCTACACATTTTCTCTATTTCTAAAGCATGAAATGAGCTATACAAGCCAAGGAAGAAGAGAAAAACAAGCCCCAAACCTTTAGCGCCGATGGATGGACGGGGAATCAAAGATCTTCACAAATGTGGTGAAGAAATGAGTAAGAATTCCTCTCTCCCGAGCCAAGAACAGTAAGAAACAAGTGAGCTGAATGGCTCGGGCGGGGGGAGAGGGAAGGGGATAAGGGGGCCAAGGCCTTTTGTCCCGGTTGGAGACACCAACCGGGACAAATGGGGGGCCTTTTATCCCGGTTGGTGGCTCCAACCGGGACAAAAGGCTGCGCGGGCCTTTTGTCCCGGTTGGAGCCACCAACCGGGATAAAAGGCCCCCCCTTTGTCCCGGTTGGTGCCTCCAACCCGGACAAAAGGCCCCTGTCCCCTGCTGGCCCGGCTAGCTGTTGGACCCGGGACAAAAGCCACCTATTGTCCCGGACCAAAATGCTATCAGGACAAATGGACTGGAACAAAAGACTATTCTGTAGTAGTGTACTTGTCATTGTGGCCCCCGGTATGTCAGTTCAAGCCTCATGGTTCTTTAACTAATTAATTTATCTGTCAAGCTAATAATAATCAACGACCTAGTACATAATACTGTATGTGCGTGTTCATGCATGCATGCATTATTCAGAGATGGGGTCGGTTGGGGCAAAACGCGCCGCTTGCAGCCACCTGAGCGGCGTCTATCCAGACTGGTGCATCAACGACAGCACTTGTGAGGAAGTTTGCAAGGTTGAAAGCCATGATAATATTGGCGGTGCGTGTGACGACTTCCCCGCTCGCTGCTACTGTCAGACGCAGTGTCCGCCCTGACAATCTGATCAAAATTGCAGCTGCTGCTACTGTCAAACAATGATCCCCGCTCGATCTCCATACATGTAATAATATATGATAACGTCTGCCCGGCATCGTACATGTATGGGTAGCATACACTTGTGAGAAATAAAATTGTTGGACTCGCGGATCAATTTAAAAAAATAAATTTGGTTCCTTCTTGAGCATGCAGCTGAATCGAGTAGTCACCCCAAAACCTGCTAGCATGTTGCCGCTGGCATCAACAAGCAGAAGCGCATGCCATTTTAAAGGTCGTTGAAAGTACGACCGAATCTTTTTTATTCAAGTCTTGAGCAAAGCCTTTAGCTTTTCTTTGATAGATTGCCTAATTTTTTGAATCTAGTACAACACAAACATATATAATTAGGATACAAATTAAGCATGCATAAGAAACCAAACCTACTATATGCCGGTGTTTGTACAAGTTTGACCACTCTTCTTATTCAAAAAAATTATGCAAATATATAGTCAAATTTAAGTCATTCTTGAAAAATTTCTATTAACAAAGCAAGCTATAACAAAAGAAGTGACATTTTGCACAAACTTTTTAATATGATTAGTGTTCAATCTTGGGGTCAAAAAGTCTAACGAATTATTATTTGGAACAGACGGAGTAACATGTATGAAACACGTGTGACCAACCGCATCTACTAGTTATATCACCTAGTTAGGTCAGTCTCAATCGGAAGTTTTATGGGCATTAATTTATATGTCATATCATCAATTTTGTTGATATGACAAGATTATTATGAGCAGAGAGAAGGGAAGAATTTCATCAGATGAGAGAGAAGTTTCATTCTCATGACATTCGGCAGACTCAGCTATTACCTAGACTGATGAGGTTGTCTTAGTAATAAGAGTGCTATGAAACTATGCACTGAGAGTCTTTAGTGATATGAATTAGCCCGTGTTATTAGTTGGAGACCTAGACAACTAATGCAAGGCACTAAAACTTGGCTGCTTTGCCAATAAAAAGAAGTTGACTACTTTGACTAACTTTGAGCAATTTTGTTGGGTGATAAAATTAGGCTTGGAAAAGACAGCGCCCTAATAATATTGCCACCTTAATTCATTATTTTATAAAAATTAAATTGCAACTAAGCAATATCTCAGCCAAAATCTAACTTGGTGCCTACACCTGCCAAAGCTCGCCAAGCCAAAATTTGGCTACTTTGATCAACTTCGAGTTGTACATGTGCCAGAATTTGGCTTGGCAGACCTCACATTGCATTGGGCCATTAGTTCATTTTTAATTTAATGGCCTAAACTCACAGGAAGAATTTTAGCAAACAGTTGACGTTCCATGTTTAACTTGGCTACTAGTAGGTGGCAAACCACATACTGTTGGAGAGTAAACTAACAGGCTCTAAATTCCCCGTTTTGTGGGAGAGTAAACTAACAAGCTCATGAAATATCCGTTTTGTGGTAGTGACTTATACTTCCGTTAACAAGTATTCATGTCCTAATTAACGCTCATTTGATATTAAAATATATAAATATAAATACTCGTAAGTAAGTATGCAATCATAGACTTAAAATATATAAGTACTACTAGTATAGTCAATTGAACCTAGATACGTGCAAGCAACAAATAAATACTTACCATTATATATAATGATATTTTATTCCTTAATACTCGTAAGTAAGTATGCAATCATATACCGATGGAAGGATTGTTGAGGAATTTCGTACCTTTATTAACTCTGTTTTCTCCGTCCGAGTTGAGCATTCTAGGCAAGTTTTGTCCTCTTTGCTAGCTAGACATGTGGTTTACTATATATATAAATGGCCTGCCATATACTTCTCTTCCATCACTCACTCATCCGCCATCTGCTCACTGCTAGGACATTCATCCTCTTCAACGTAAAAACCAAAAAAAACAATGGGGCCTTCAGGAAGGAAGAATATCTCAGCAACCGCTGCCTTCATCCTCCTCCTTGCCATCGTGGCCGCCGGTATGTAGCAAACAAAGTCGCAAGCCCCGGGCATGCATGCATGTTCTTAATTATTGATTTATTTATTATCTGGCTAATTAATTTCTTTTTTTGATCTGCCTACTAATTAATTAATAATAATGGATATAGAGATTGAGAGACCGAAAAGGCGACCAGAGAGGGGGTGAATGGGAGCCTATAAAAATTATCGCAATCGGAACACCCAACCCTAACGTCCTAGGTGAAGTGCGTTGTAGCTATGGAAAAACTGCACCAACACAAAACAACCTTGGGAATAAGCGAGACAAATCGCGGAAGCAAACACGCAGAAGTAGCGTTAGAGAATGCATGGTATAACTCACCGGTTGATCCGACGTACGGATTTGAACAACATCGGTTCGACCGATGAGACAGAGCCGGCATTTGAGAAAAGCGAGCACTGGTTGATCCGACGTAGAGAGTAACAAAGCGTCGGTTCAACCGGCGATACTACACCGGATGATCCGACAAAATCATTCACGAGCGCCGGTGTAGTTGTCCAGAGGAACACAAAAATGAGATGTGCTGAGCACCGGTTAAACTGATGAAAACAAAACCTTAGCGTCGGTGCAGTTGTTCAGAGAGACTGCAAAACGAATCGCACTGAGCACCGGTTGAACCGACGTTGACGAACTTCTATACGCCGGTGCAACGAGCGAAACAGCACGCAGGGATTGTTGGTGAAGCTTCACCGGTTGAACCGATGCATGTGGAACCAATGCACCGGTGCAACCAAGCAGAAAGGCCAAAAACCCTAAAAGCCAAAACTTCTACTCACCGGTTGATCCGACGATCTTGATCTCAAGCGTCGGTTCAATCGGCGATACCGAAAAAACCCAGCCCGAGCAGAACTGGAGTTTCACAGCCCGCGCCCTTTGGAAAACTTGACAATTAGAGGATCAAAACAAGTCCAAAGGGGCTCAAATTTTGCAGACACGATCACAAAGACCTTCTGAACATACCCACCAAAAGAATCGACGAATCACTCCATGGTTTGGCATAAATCGAGGAATTCCCAAGCAAGAACGGGGTTTTCTCGAAAACGCAAGAACGTCACTTCGAGGGAGCTCGTGAATCCTAGTGATCTTGCACTAATAAAAGCGGTTTGGATCCACCACAAAGAGCTTGGAAAGCCACCAAAATCTCGTGCTCCAAAACTCGTCAAACCAAAAACAAAAGTCATCACACAAGAGGAAAACGACCCATTGAATTTGACACAAGATCGAAACCCCGGAGGGCACAAGGAGGATAGGGCCTCCTTTCCCAATCAAATTCAACACAAGGTCTCAATAATCCATGGTTCAAATCCTACCCTAGAGAAGAGAGGGAGGAAGAACAGAGAGAGGGAGGAGGCACACGGAGGAGAGGTCTCCAGAAAAGAAAAGCGCGCTACCCTCATCTCCCTTTTAATCTCCTAACCCCCTGGCTAAAGACTAAACTACCCCTAAGAGCTGAAATTAAACTAGAAGGCCCGTAGGGGCAAAACCGGAAAAAGATATAAGGACTCATCCGACAGCCAAGGTTCTTTCTTCGAGTCGAAGTCTTCTTCGCGATGCCGCCGTGGGAATGAGGATCCAGTCCGCGGTTTTTGGAAGGTCCGCGAAACCCGGGTAGGTGGCCGGTTTTGAGAAAACCGCCAAAACTCCACGCGCGGGAAGATTCCAGCCTCCACGCCGTGGCCCTGGACGCCGTACCCGCCTCGGCCTTCTGACGGGCCTAGATGCCGCCCGACGCCCGTCACCTCCTCGCCCGCAGCGAGGCACTAGACGCCGTCGATGCCCGTTCATCCGCTAGTCCCGAGACCGACGCCCGTGCCTTCACGACTTGGCGTCTTCAACTGCCGTCCGCCAACTTGGTTTTGTGGCACAAACAAGAAACCCGCCATCCACCGGTGCTTGCGCCCTCGATCTAGGAGTGGACGCCACAGCTGCCGCCCGGCCCGAGCTCCTGTCCCGGCTCCAGACCGAAGGAACGCAAAACAGAACAAAATGGCAACTAATTGCAACAGAAAAGCCAGAGAAGACGACTTCAATACCATCAGTCCAAATGGACCCAGTGACAACTAATGCAATGGGACTAATCCGACCACTACCAGCCTAGTACATGAAATGGAGCAGGGGTGAGGGGAACAAGGCTCGACGCTCGGAATCGGGGAATCCATGGAGGAGCATGGGGCGTCCAACACAATGGGCTTGAAAAACATGCCGAACCATCCATCAATGTTTACCAGGCTACTGACCCTCGCCTGCATCACCCTTCGAGGCTTCTTTGCCCTCCTCAGCACCATCCTCCTGCCACCAAGAATTTCATATTATATACCTCCAGATATATAGGGTATCAATCATTCGTTCAGACAGGGTAAGTTTGGCGGCGACGAGATACCGTGAGGTCGGAGGTCCAGAGGGTCAAGTTGTCTCTCAGGAGCTGCATGATCAAGGTGCTATCTTTGTATGACTCCTCTCCAAGGGTGTCCAACTCTGAGATAGCCTCATCAAAAGCCTGCAAAGAACAGTAGATCAGGGATAAATTCACATGTGCACCAAGCACTCACGTTGCACACATCATGCATTTCTAACACCTAGAAAATAGTTACAGCTCTCTCCTAATTCCATCAAGAATATATCAGTCTTCTCAACCAGTCAAATATCATGCAACTCTTCTATCTCAATAGGTCATCATATCAAAGTAACAATAAAAATAAGAAATGCACGATGAAGAATTACTACTACTGGTAGAAAGGTTTTTACTGCTTCCTTGATTAGTACGGGTACCAAACAAGGGGCAAATGCACATCATACCAAAGTATGGTGAATCAGGCATTGTACCCAACATATGTAAATGTCACAAGAGACAAGATACTCTAAACTGAAACTGAAAGAAATCGCAATTGAACTGAAACTAAAGCGTAAAGCCCCTACATTAGTCATCATGACATATGACCAGCAGAATACTCATCCAGCTGTTCTGACGAGCAAGCGACTGAAGGGTCTAACAGTGTCTTGAATGAGAATGTAAAATGAAACATATCTGAGCTTCGGAAGACAAAATGTGCAACTATGCATGTTTTTTTCCAGACCAGATTCAAACAAATGACACAAGATAACTCAGAAACCTTCTCTGCAGCAAATAGAAAGATACATGTGATACCTACCTGCTTTGCAAGGTTGCAAGCTCTGTCTGGAGAGTTCAGAATCTCATAATAGAACACTGAGAAGTTAAGTGCAAGTCCAAGCCTGATTGGATGAGTAGGTGCCAATTCAGCCAGTGCAATATCCTATACAGTTGCAGAACAAAGACACAATGAGAAGATGTCAGGCCAGTAGTCAGCGAGAGAAGCAATGGTCACTCAGAAATGAGGGAAGAATATATCTACTACCATAAAAAAATAACAATCAGATACAAGGAGGAGGTTATGGAAGTGACAACATGGACCAACCTGAGCTGCCTTATAAGCCACCATTGTGCTGTCCGCAGATTCCTTCCTCTCAACGCCAGTCTTAAACTCAGCCAGGTACCTTTTACAAAAATTAGAAAGTGCACAGTTAGAGTAGTTGTTACAAACTATATGGATTCAACTACACAAAACAACGCAGCATTCCACTTCCTAACCTGTGATAATCACCCTTCATCTTGAGGTAAAACACCTTTGACTCTGCAGCAGTGGAGGAAGGCACAAGGTGCAAGTCAAGCAGCTTCAGGATACCATCACAGATATTGCTCAATTCGGCCTCAATCTTGCCACGGTATTCCTTGATCTGAGCAACATGTTCCTCATTCTTACGGGACTCCTCCTTCTGCTCAATGGAGGAGACAATGCGCCATGAGGCACGGCGAGCCCCAATGACATTCTTGTAGGCAACAGAGAGAAGGTTACGCTCCTCAACGGTGAGCTCTTCTACATCCACAGTCTTAGCCACCTTCTCCATGTACTCAACCATCTCCTCGTACCGTTCTGCCTGCTCAGCGAGCTTGGCCATGTAAACATTCTCCTCCCGAGACATGTTGGTCAAGAAATTAAGTTACTGCAATAATTAAAAGAAAACACTGATGAGGCAATTTCAAAAGCCAGCTGAAACTATCATCTGAACAAAATGACAACACGCAGAAGGGCAAATGAGTAGCTAACTGAGATCAGCCAAGACTTCCAGTTCATTCACAATAGCTAACAGCAGAAAACCTACACACGACGCCTACAGAGTTTGTGAGCAAACAGCCAGAACACTGTAGATTTCCCACAAAAAGAATAGTGAAAATTATAACACAGCAATTTGGTGAGGCCTAAATTTCACAAAACAAAATAAAACCACAGAATGTGGGGTAACATCATTCCTCCAGAGCTTTAACCTCCATCCATATGATCCAAGGCGACATTAAATATTATAATCTGATACTACATACATTACAGCATAACTAATCACTGAAACAGGCAGTTATACCTCTGCAAGAGGCTAATCCAAACAAGTCCACTACCCGCAAAAGCTTACTACTCCGTCCTCCCGTAGCAGATTAACAAGGTCCCCAATCATCGTGCAGCAACAGGACGAGCTAGGCTTAGATCCAGCAATCACAGTACAGGCGTAAGCGCGCACCAGATCCCGGGTACATGCGCTGCCAAATCCGACCGGATCGACGAGCTCGCCTGCATTTTACTAGTCCATAAATTATCCCCAATCTCCCCCAAACACAACCGAACGCCGCAAAACACAAGGGAAAAAAAAAGGCTACACAAAAAAAATTCCTCACTTCTCGCACGACAATGCCAGCCAAATCGAGCGGATCTACGCGCCCCACGCGCTCGGGGTCTCAGATCCCGCGGACCGAAGCCGAGCGAGAACGCCCAGCAGCACCAGCGACAAGCAGATCTGGGCGCGCGCGTCTCCTAACCGCGCCCGGAAAATTCAAACGAAAAAACAGGGGGAACGGCCCGTCGCTGCTCGCATCCCTCACGCAGCAGTACAGCGGGATCAAACGGGAGGAACATGAGCATTAAAAAGAATAATCGGGGGGAGGAGAGCTCTAACCCTAACCTTCCGTGGGTGCGGGGGTGCGGCGCACGGGCGCGGTGGACGCGGGTCGTCTCGATGCGAGAGCGGCGCTGGGGAGGAGGGGTGGACGGGGGCGCACGCCGGCTTGAAGAGTTGGGGGGAGTTATATAGGTCGAAGGAATCGCGGGGCCATGGTCAACGGGCCAGTGAGATGTAGACGCGTCGGCTGGGAGGGCCCAGCCGCAGCCTCACGGGTGGGAAACAACAGCAGATGGTATGTTTACATGTACAAGGACGGATTCAGAGTGGGGCCAGAGTGTCATAGGAAATGAAAATATGGATATGTGTGATTGGCTGTGTGCCCATGAAATAATCCATAGACCTGTCCCCACTCGGGTTTCAATTTGACAATTTCCTTTTGTTCTTCAATTAAATTCAAACTCTCCTATCAAATGATTCTCCAAATGGAGTCGACATTTTTTAAGAAATACTTCCTCCGGTTTTTAATAAGGGTCGCTCTGGATAACAATATACTGGTCATTAAAATACTGTTTTGATAAATTGGAATATTAATAAGCACTAGCAGATGCCCATGTGCGGCACGCACATATTTTAAAAAATCCAAAATAAGAACGTTTACATGAGGCAATGATATATTTTTAAAAAAGAACCGTCCATATCGGCGGCCACCTCGTGTCGCAGGGGTACCAGGAGGACGGTGGCGACCTCCTGTTGCAGGGCCAGACGTATGGCGTGTGGAGATGCCTATCGTAGCAAGAACGTGTGTAGAAGGAAACTGCATCAATCAAGGGAACTGCTGATTTGGGTGATATGTGTGTAGAAGGAAACTGCATCAATCAAGGGAACTGCTGATTTGGGTGATACGATGCCTATCGCAGGACGAACGTGTGTAGAAGGAAACTGCATCAATCAAGGGAACTGCTGATTTGGGTGATACGTGTGTAGAAGGAAACTGCATCAATCAAGGAAACTGCATCAATCAAGGGAACTGCTGATTTGGGTGATACGATTCAAAATGTGGGTACGCTAGGCGGGTAAGGGGAACGGGAGTAACAAAAGATATTGGTTTTTGACAGATTCATTTTGCATCTTTCAATTTTTATAGGTTCACCATGGGTCCTCAAGTTATGAGAGCTGTCAGGTGGGGTCAACGTGAGGGGTATATATCTCTTAACCTTGGTAAAAAGTGTTTTAATTTCTTTGGATCCTTATAGTATAGATTCCATATGTGCAGGAGGGAGTATATAACATAAGCATTAAAATTATAACATTTTTCGAAAGTTCCGATCTCTTTGAATATTCAAAGAGAATACGGTGAGAACTACGTGGCAGTTGTGAAAGGGCCTGTAGTCTGGTGGTTACACGAGCCTCAGTAGCATTTAAGATCCTGGGTTCGACTCTCAATAGGAGCGAATTTTTCAGGATTTAACGGTGTTGTGCTTTCAGTAGTAGGTGAGGTTCCCGTCGACAGCGAGACGCCTATGGTGACTTCGTCAATCTCGAGGATTAGCCGGCTCAATCTTTGAAGATGCTCATAGGGGTATGTTTTACGTACGTGTGTTCATAGAGAGTGAGTATGTGTGCGTTGTGAGTGCCTGAGTTGTACTTTGTAGGAAATTCATTGAATCGATAAGCTTCACATCTTTGCCAAGATAAAATGATGCATTTTGTTTGCACGACGAAGAGGTTTACCTAAGAACAAGGCTAATAATTTACCTAGCTGTTGATTGTTTCTCATTGTCATACCATCCTAAGCCAATCTAATAGTCAGCTCTAAGAGCAGGGTGTAAAGTTGCATTTCGCTTCTCTTGTCTCTCCCCCTGTCCCCCTTCTCCCCACCAACTCAGCATAAATATAGTATGACACTTCATTCAGTCTGGCTATATCATTTCACTAGGTGTATGCTCGTGCGTTGCTACGGGTAAAACAAATTCATTTTATAAGCATTGATCTTCATCATACAGAATGTCTCGAACTGTAACAACATAGAGCAATAGAGGCATTCCTAATTGCTTTCCTGTTGATGTGCACCAATAACAATCTGAATGCTGAATACAAGCTATGATTTTTATTGTGCACCATTCAAATGCTTCCCTGTAACAGGATAAATAGTGTTGCCCTACTCCAACAAAATCTTTTGTTTGGTAGATAGGACAATTGACCATGGATCAAACATAGGAGATAACCAAATTCTACCATAATGCACCACAAATGGGAGAGCAGCTATTTTTTGCTGAAGATGTGAGCCAATTGAGGGCCCGTTCGTCTCCTTAGGAATCCACCCAAGAATCGTTCCACCTTGTTGGTGTGTATAGATTCCGGCCCATCTAGGCCCATGTATAGACTAACTACATAGCCCATCCTTCTAGGGTTTGGAGGAATAGATGGAATCAATTCTCTCTAGCATGGTATCTAGCCTTCTTCTCCCTCTCCCTCCCTCTAGCCGCCGTCGCCGGCCCTTCCTGCTGCCGGCGCCGCCGCCGGCGTCATGGCCGGCCGGCCAACCTCCCCTCTCCTCCTTCCCTCCCCTCTCTTCTTTCTCCTCCTCCCCTACGCCCGGCGCGCCGCCCGCATGGCCATGGCCGGCCGGATCCACAGCCACCCCGCCTGGATCCGCCGCCGCCCTGCCTCGATCCGCAGTCGGCGCGACTGGATTCGCCGCCGTCCTTGCGCCAGCCCTTGCAGGCGCCGCCGCCGTGGGAGCCGTGGGCGCTGGCGCTGGCGCCGCGGGGGCAGGCCCCTAAAGCTGCCTCCGCAGGGACCCCTGCCTCCCGTGCTGCCTCCGCAGGGCCCCCTGCCTCCCATGCAAGCGCAGGAACCCGGCGCGGGCGCGGTAGCCGTGACCGCAGGGGGCGCGGGGGGCGCGGGGGCCTCTGGCACCACCGCTGCTGCCCCCAGCACCCCGCCCCAGCCTGACCCGGCCGCCGCCACTACGGCCCACTGCACCGCGGTCACTGCGGGCAAGCAGCCCGCCCCCGACGCCGCCCTTCTTGAGGGCTTCCCCGCACCGGTCGTGCTCACGCCCGCGTGGCCTAGCCTCGGGATGCCCCCCGCGGATGCGCCGCTTGCCGCCTCCGCATTCCGTGGGCAGCAGGGCGACGCTGCTCTCGCCTCGGCCGTCCTTACCGCCAAGTCTGAGGCTTCAGCGGCTCAGGAGCAGGTCCGCGTGGCTGCCCTCGCTTGGGAGCGCGAGCGCGCCACGGCCGATGCTCTCGCTCTCCGGGTCGCCGAGACGGAGCACTACTTCCGTGTCTCCTCCGGCCAGCAGCCAGTCGTCCCCGAGCACGGTGCCTCCTCTTCCCACCAGGCCCCGCCTCTGGATCTGGACCCCGGCACGACACGACCGACCCCATGGTCGCCCACCTCCACCTCCAGGCCGCCGGCGTCCAGAACATCAGGGCCCTGGTCACCGTCCTCCTCGACCCCACGTCCTCCTCCTACGGGCACTAGCGGGACCAGGTCCTCCTCTCCCTCCGCTGCTACGCCCTCGACGACCACGTCCTCCTCGACACGCCGGTCAAGGCGCGGGACGTGGTGTGGCTGCGCCTTGATAGCGTCGCCCTGTCCTGGATCTTTGGGACCATCTCCCTAGATCTGCAGGACATCGTCAGGACTCACGGCCAGGGGCAAAGCCAGGAATGGAAGGCAGGGGGGCTGGTGACCCTTCTTCTTCCTTGATCCTCCCATTCCTTCATCAATGGCCTCCAAAATTTTAGGGGGGGGCTGTGGGGTGGGCTCCATAGCGTTTTGGGCACTAGGGAGGCTGGAGCACCCCCAGCACCCCCAGGCTCCGCCACTGCTCACGGCGGCACCGTGCGAGAGGCCTGGCTGGCGCTCGCGGGGTAGTTCCTCGGCAACGCCGAGTCCCGCGCTCTCCAGCTCGACGCCACCTTCCGCACCTTCGAGCAGGGGACCTCTCCATTGGGGAGTTCTGCAGGAGGATGAAGGGCATGGCCGATGCTCTTCACGACCTCGGGTGCCCGGTGCCCGATCGAATCTTGGTGCTCAATGTCCTGCAGGGTCTCAACCCCACCTACGACTACCTACGGACATGGATCAAGCGCCAGAAGCCCTTCCCCTCCTTCCTGCAGGTCCAGGATGACCTCGTTCACGAGGAGATCACCAGGGGTCCCACGACCGGCTCGTCTTCCTCCGCGCTTGTGGCTACTCCACCAGCTTCCTCCGCCTCGCCAGCCACCTCCCTCCTTGGTGCACCTCCCACCGGCCAGACCGGGGGTCGGTGGGGCCGTGCTGGATGTCATCGGCGGGAGGGATGTGGTGGTGGCGGTACTGGTGGCCCTGCTTCTAGTGCTCCTAGTACTGGTGGTGGCTCTGCTAGGGGCCCCGCTCCCGCTCCTGCCCCTGCCCCTGGAGGTACGCCTTGACCATCCTTTAGCAACCCATTGTCAGGGCGCATCTCGATGTGGCCGTTCTAGGGTCAGGGAGGGGTTTCTCGTCCACAGCAGCCGGCGGCCATGTTCACCGGTGCTGCTCCCCTATTCGCGCTGTCCTGGACTCCACCGGCTCAGCCCAGCCAGCCACCCACCTGGCCTAGGGGGTGGGACCAGGCCGCGCTGGCGCTGTCCTTCAGCACCATGGGGCTGACTCCACCGCTCAGCACTGAGTGGATCGCCAACTCGGGTGCCTCCTTCCACACCACCCCAGATGCCGGTATCATCTCTTCTATCCGACTCCCACACCCCTATTGTCCTTCTTCCATCATGGTGGGTGACGGGTCCTGTCTTCCCGCCACCGCCGTGGGTTCTGCTGCTGGTTCTTTCCGCATTTCTAATGTTCTTGTTGCTCCTCAGATGATTCATAATCTTTTTTCCATTCGTCAGTTTACTTCTGGCATTTTTTGTTCCATCGAATTTGACTCCTCTGGTCTTACTATGAAGGATTCGGCTTCCCGGCATCCGCTCCTCCGATGTGACAGCTCGGGGCCCCTTTACACCCTTTGCCTTCCTGCTTTCGCTACCTCGCCTTCGACTTCCTCTTCATCTGCTGCTTTTGCCACGACGCCGTCTTCCACCACCTGGCACCGCCGGCTTGGTCACCACGGCCGCGACGTTTTGGCTCGACTTAGTCGTAGTACTGATGTTTCTTGTACTAGGGCTCCGGCTGAGCATCTTTGTCATGTGTGCCAGCTTGGTCGTCATGTTAGACTTCCTTTTTCTTCTTCATCATCGCATGCGACACATGCTTTTGATCTTATTCATTGTGACTTGTGGACTTCCCCTATACCTAGCATTTCTGGATATAAATACTATCTGGTGGTGGTTGATGATTTTTCTCATTACTCTTGGACTTTTTCTTTGCGCGCCAATTCTAAGACCTTTCCAACCCTCCTCCACTTCTTCGCTTGGGTGTCCACTCAGTTCGGCCTCACCATTAGGGCCGTCCAGTGTGACAATGGGCGTGAGTTCGACAACTCCACCTCCCGCTCTTTCTTCCTCTCTCGGGGTGTTCAGCTACACATGTCTTATCCGTATACCTCTCCTCAGAACGACAAGGCTGAGCGGATGATTCGCACGACGAACGATGTCATGCGTACCCTTCTGATCCAAGCCTCTCTGCCTCTCCGCTTCTGGGTTGAGAGTCTCCACACCGCCACCTACTTGCTCAACCGCCTTCCTTCCATAGCTTCTCCTGCTCCCACTCCACACCACACTCTCTTCGGTACCCCTCCTCGCTACGACCACATTCGGGTCTTCGGGTGTGCATGTTACCCTAACATCTCCGCCACTGCTCCTCACAAGCTGGCGCCCCGCTTGACTCGTTGTGTATTCCTTGGTTACTCCCCTGACCACAAGGGGTACCGATGCTTTGACCTCACCTCTCGTTGCGTCCTGATCTCCCGACACGTCGTGTTTGACGAGTCGGATTTCCCCTACTCCACCTCCTCCACACCTTCTCCTGACCCCGAGCTGGAGTCCCTGTTTCCGACTGACCCGGTGGTTCAGCCACCTTTACTTGTCTGCCCTTTCCCTGCAGGTTTTCCCAGCACACCGGCACCGCTTCCGGTGATCCCTGCTGCGCCACGTGCGGCCCCGGTGACCGCTGTCGTGCCACGCGCGGCCCCGGTACCAGCTATCGCGCCACGCGTGGCCCCAGGACCTCCTGTCGTGCCGTGCGCGGCCCCGGGGTCTCCTGCTGTGCCACGCGCGGCCCCGGTGCCTCCGCCTGCACCTGTGCGTTACGCTCAGCCGGTGTAGGTGTACCGGCGCCGCCTCCGGCTCCGGAGGCTCCTGCGACGCCTACACCGGAGCCGCCGCCGCCGCCGCCGCCGGTTTGCTCTCGAGTCGAGCCGGCGGTATACCACCCGCCAGTCGTCCATCGGGATCCTCGACATATCCATCCCATGGTGACTCGGCGGATGGCGTCTCAGGCCGCGACTCTCTCCGCCACCAAGGGGGAGCCGCGGGTCTCTCCGGTACCCTCCTCTGTCCGCGATGCCTTGGCGGATCCTCACTGGCGTCGCGCGATGGAAGAGGAGTACGCAACTCTTCTTGCCAACCAGACATGGGACCTCGTGCCACGTCCGTCTGGTTGCAATGCAGTCACCGGCAAGTGGATCTGGACGCACAAGCGTCGGGCTGACGGCACACTGGAGCGCTACAAGGCTCGCTGGATTCTCCGGGGTTTCATCCAGCGGTCTGGTGTGGACTATGATGAGACCTTCAGTCCTGTGGTAAAGCCTACTACTGTACGCACGGTTCTCTCGCTTGCGCTCTCTCGCTCTTGGCCTGTGCACCGGCTGGACGTGAAAAATGCATTTCTTCATGGCACTCTGTCAGAGACAGTCTACTGCTCTCAGCCAGCAGGATTTGTGGACTCCAGTCGTCCGGACATGGTCTGCCAGCTCAACAAGTCTCTCTATGGTCTGAAGCAGGCTCATCGTGCTTGATATTCTCGGTTCGCCACATTCTTGTTGACATTGGGGTTCACCAAGGCCAAGTCTAACACGTCTCTCTTCATCTACCGCCGTGGGGATGAGACTGTCTATCTGCTGCTCTATGTCGATGATATTGTGCTCACAGCTTCCAGTCAGCAGTTGCTTCAGCGCGTCATTTCCTCTCTGCAGCAGGAGTTTGCTATGAAGGATCTTGGTCAGCTCCACCACTTCTTGGGCGTTACTGTTGAGCCTCGCCCGTCTGGCCTCCTTCTTCACCAGCGGCAGTATGCCCTCGATATTCTGGAGCAGGCTGGGATGACTGATTGCAAGCCCTGCTCCACTCCTGTCGACACTCAGGCGAAGCTGTCTGCTGATCTGGGTGATCATGTGGCTGATCCTACTGCCTACCGGAGTTTGGCCGGTGCCTTGCAGTACCTCACCTTCACCAGGTTGGATCTCACCTACGCTGTTCAGCAGGTCTGTCTCCATATGCATGATCCCCGGGAGTCACACCTTGCTGCGCTGAAGCGTCTCCTCCGCTACGTCCGTGGCACTGTGGACCTCGGCCTGGTCCTTCACCGCTCGTCCTCTGCTGAGCTGGTTGTCTACATCGACACTGACTGGGCTGGCTGTCCAGACACTCGCCGCTCCACTTCCGGCTACGCCGTCTTCCTGGGCGGCAACCTGGTCTCCTGGTCGTCCAAGCGGCAGCCGGTTGTCTCCCGCTCCAGTGCCGAGGCGGAGTATCGGGCTGTCGCTAACAGCGTGGCGGAGGCGTCTTGGCTACGACAGCTCTTGGCGGAGCTCCACAGCCCGCTCGCCAAGAGCACACTCGTCTACTGCGACAACATCGGCGCCGTGTATCTCTCCACCAACCCCGTTCAGCATCAGCGGACGAAGCATGTGGAGATCGACTTGCATTTCGTGCGCGACAGGGTCGCCATCAGTGATGTTCAGATCCTCCATGTCTCGACCACCTCCCAGTTTGCCGACATCTTCACCAAGGGTCTGCCCTCCTCGATTTTCTCGAAGTTCCGCTCCAGCCTCAACGTAGCATGTGGCTAGTTGTGGCTGCGGGGAGGGTTGTCCCTGTGTGTGCTTGCTTTCTTTGTTCTCCAGTCTCGAACTCCGCTGCGCCGGTAGTTCAGACTGCGGGGGGTGTTGGTGTGTATAGATTCCAGCCCATCTAGGCCCATGTATAGACTAACTACATAGCCCACCCTTCTAGGGTTTGGAGGAATAGATGGAATCAATTCTCTCTAGCACACCTAATCAAAGGTTATATAAGTTACGCAAGCAATCTGGCTAGAATCGTTCCATGCAACGGTTCCCTAGGAACCAAACGGGCCCTGAACAATCTCATGCAGAACAGATCATACAGTTTTACAAAACGCAGCTGCTGAACATTGCTACATGGTACATGGAGGACAGCAGGAGGCTTCTAATTTGTAAGGACATAAGTATAGAACAAATAGCATCAATAATGACAAGATATAACCAGCCATCTATGTGGTCTGTCTCTTATGCTTAACAAGCACCTCTATCAATATTTTCTTGTTGTGCACTGATAACTAAATTACAGATCTGCTTAAATAGCTAGTTATCTGTGAGCAAATTAGCAGCTCATACTCTAGTTATCTTCATCAGACACACGAGTGGACCCTCTTAAGGTTGTCCAGCTCCTATGTGGCGGTTTTCATCCTCTCACCCTCTGCATGCATCGACTCCAGCTCCACCAGCCGCCTCCTTGCCGCAAACACCCGCACCTCCACCTCGAACACAGCCTGCCGCCTAGCCTCTACAATCTGCATCTTGTGCCTCTCCAACCTGAAACAAAGAGCATCAGTCGAGCACACCCGCACGCACGAGATGGAATGAAGTGAATATAGTACTTGACTACCTTGTCAGAAATCTTCTGAAGCCTTATGTGGATATTGAATTTGCTCCCATACACAAGTGAAGCATCATTTTTTTTGAGAAAAAGTGAAGCATCAATCTTCATTTATATGAAACGTAGCAACTCAGGCATATAAATTACCTCCACAAGCATCAATCTTCAAGTATATATATATATTCTCTCAGTGCTAGCATCGGAAAAGTATAAATCAAATCTGGCACATTGTGTAACCCTTGTTCACTGCAATAAGGTAAATGAAGACTTCATTGCCAAATAGAGTATCAGAAAACCTAGTCTAGTATATAGGGAATAAATTGTCATTTTATCATGCACATATAAATGTCAACATGTTAATATTATATTATACGAACAGCCATTACATAAATTCGAACACAGTTTGAATTATTTATTGTATGGAAGCACTGGTTTCTTATAGTAACTTAATTCACTGGTTTCTTATAGTAAGTAAATTCACTTGAGAACTTTTCAAGTTCAGAAATTATGTGAAAATAAACAGAACCGACATTGCAATTTTGGAGAATACCACAAGTACCTCGACTAATCCAAACTTACATAGTGTGGTCCAGCACTTTGAAAGTGTTTAGCAATGTGATAAATGCTGAACTCAACCAATAAAAATTTCCAGTGTTATGTTAGTCTCCACAGCTTGATATTTCAGGGTGATTCATCATTTAAATGGAGCAATGCTAGTACCTTGGCCTACTAAATGGAGAAGAGACGGAATGCCTTGGCAGCCTGATCATCCATCGGCCCAAATTGCGAAGAAGACAAACACAAAAATTTTCGGTACAAGATATACCTGAAGATGAGATTACAATGTTCTCTAAACACCAGACCAAGATTATCCCATTCCAGCATGTCTAGTAGATTAATTAAAAGAAAACAATATTACCTCACTAAATGCATCAGAAATCACTTTCATCCACAATGCATAAATCTGAGTACAAGGCGTGAGCCAGCCATACTTTGCATTCTTCTGGGCATTGCAACGTTCACATGACAATGAAATGGCTCAGATCAGATAAAAGGCAAAGTGACGTTTGCTCAACCTCCACAAGTCACAGGTCAAGAAATCCATTGAAGAATATGATGTTAAAACAAAACTTTACAAAGCATAGAAATATTCTGTAAGAGGAAAAATATCAGTAGGCAAAGTGAGTAGTGTGAAGCTGAGCAGTACTTGCAAGAACACATTCAATCAAGAATAGCAGTACCCAGGGAAGGTAATGCATATGTAAAAAATGTTTAATCTCGTGGCATGTTGCAATCAGTGTCAATGCACATTATGGCTAACAGATATATTTAAAAGGAGGACCATACTGTACATGAAAATAAGAGAACTGATGTAAGAAAAAGAACATACTTTGTTGAGCATGCCACTGAAAAGAGTGTCAGAGGGATTTAACAACCAGACAACGTTTTCCACAAACATTAGTTTTTTTAACAAACCCATCTTAAAACTAACAAAAATATCATACAAAGGAAACTCCCTTGACTTGATGTGGTTCAGACAATTCAATATTAAAAGTGTCCATCATATGCATGTTGTGATCAGAGTAAGCCCACAAATATTTACTGAGAGATGTATCTCAATACATTAATTCAGACAAGATGGAGGTACTCAAAGAATGCCTTGTATCACCAAGCAAGAATACCCTTTATGGATTATCTTTAGACTGTGTAGGCAAATATTTTTAGAAGGCATCGAAATCCAGGCATGAGATGGGTCCCAAAAGCTACACTACTTTATGGCAACTGAAGAAGGATTCCTGACTAATTTCAGCAGCATGAATTGAAGATAAACTTTAGTTGGGTTACTTTTGGGAATTACTTTTCTTTTTCATTGCGACTTGGAATTTTTTCTTCCCATGCCTGTTTCACTTTTTAAATTGAAATCAGCCTTCCTATTAAAACAGTAAAGCACTAAGAGGTTGCTTCACAGGTTAGCAAGTGTCTTAAGCATTGCCACATACTAATATGTTGAAGCCCTATCAGTATGCATGCTTGACACAGTAAATAAATTGGAGGCCATAACAGGTTGATGCTCTATCATTATCCTATTAAAGTGACGGGCCTTCCATCTAAATCATCCAAAGCAAAGACAGTAGACAAAACAATATACGACACTTTTAAGATTGACTTGATCATCTCTTAACCATCAGCTAAAATTGTATGAATTATAATTCCTCAACGAACCAAGTGTAATCACCAAACCATCAGCTAAAATTATCTAAATGAAATTCCATGACAGACCAATAGTTGGAGGGAGAGCTCATTGACCTTTGAGGTAATGGGTGGAGGCTGTGAGGGCGAGGGCTGCCAAAAAATTGAAAAATCAGAACCAGGGCTCATGTCATATTCTGCATCTCTACGAAATTTCTAGTTTATCAAGCAAAGTTGCACACCACCGGATCCGACTGAAATTGAAGCAGCCTGACGAAGGATTGTGGCCACTCCGTGGAGAAGACAAATTGTTTCAGGGTTAGCCAAGATCAGGGGGACACTGTTTACGAGTTGAAGAACTCTTTCAAAAATCACGCTGCGCATAAATACTAAAATCTTTCAAAAGTGCTGCACATAAATAATTAAATAGTAAAATCTTTCAAAAGTTAGGGCTGCTTGAATATGAAACGGACAGAAACACCTAGGCTTCGGAATTTGCGAGCATGCAAGAAAGTAACAATGGAAAAAAAAGGATACTCTGAATACTCGTTGAGCTTCGCGACCAGCCTCTCATCGTCGAAGGGGCCGGCTCCCGTGCCACCGGCGCCACCTGCACCTTTTCCACCGTCTACCACCCTGGGCTGAACGGGACCTCAACGGCCACGAGTCCTGCAAGATGCAGCGCATGAGAGAGGGAGGGCTCGGTTCGGCGGCGGCGGCGGCGCGGTTGTGCAGCAGCCCGAGCGGAGCGGCGGCCGATCCGCCGATGCAGGGCAGCGGGGTCCGCTCGGATCGACGACAGCAGGGAAGGCGCGAGCCCAAGCGGATCGGCGGCGTGTGCGAACCCACGGCCAGCGGATGGGGTGGATTGACGGAGAGGTGGAGGCCCGATGGAGAGTAGGCCGGGCGCTAGGGGAGCCAGCGGCCGAGTGCCAGGGCGGGGATCCGTCGTAGGCACGGGGGTGAGGGAGCGCGGCGGCGCGGCAGAGAGGTGGCCGCTCGCTTCCAGTGAGGCTAGAGGGCGGCGCGAGGGGGAAGGCAGAGCGGCGGCATGGGCGAGCGAGACGGGATGGCGAAGGCGAGGGCGGCGCACGAGCTGGAACCGCTCGCGAGACGTTGTGCGGCGACCGCGGCCGTCTGCGAGGGCGATGGGGAGACGGACGGAACCGTCGACAGGTCGGGGAGGAGGCGCGGAGGAGGAACTCGGGCTGGGCATTCGGGAGAAACCGAACCTTCCTACAGAACTACTTCGGTTCCTAGATATTTTAGAGGCAGCAACTAAGCAATTTCGGTTTCGGGTAGTTCGGTTCGGTTCCGGTACTTACCGAAAGAACCGAAGTTTCAAGATGCATAAAAACAGCTCATTCAATAGCAAATTTTGACAGCACCTCCTCTAATTTTAGCACCAATCCAAACATCAATTCAAACAAGCAACAGTAGCATTATAGTAGCAGCATTACATCAATTCAAACAAGCAACGGTAGCATTATAGTAGCAGCAAGCATTACAGTACAACACATAGATGTTTTTGTTGTCTCAAATTCAAATGACCAACTTCAAGTCACCACAACACATAGTAGCAGCACACATTACAGCAACTCAGCAAGCATTACATAGAATTCAGTACAGCACCAACTCAGTAGCTCAGCAAGCACCAAGACCAAGACCAACTCAATAGCAAGCAATCAAGCATTACATAGAATTCAAGTCTCCAACTCAGTAGCTCAGCAGTCAGCACCAAGACCAACAGGCAACAACAAACACCAAGCACCAAGCACCAAGCACCAGCACCTTCAGACTTCAGTAGTTCAGTCCTTCACAATCACAAGCTGAAATATTATTTGCAAACTGAAACGAGTAAGAAAAAATAGAATTGATGATGAGTATATGAATTTCCGTTCTTCGGGAGAACCGAGCCCAAGAACCAAATATCCCGAGGAACTTCGGTTCCTTAGATCATGGAACCGAACAAGAACCGAACTTCTTCGGTTCTGGTTCCTTCAGTATCGGTTTTCGGTAACTTCGGTTCGGTTATCGATTCTCGGGCTTTTTTGCCCAGCCCGAGGAGGAACCGTCGAGGGAGAGTGGTGGGGAGGGAGGAGGGGGGCCGACGGACGGACGAAGGAAAGAGGGGCGCGAGGGCGACATCGAAAGCGCAGTGCCGACTTATTTACAGTTTTTTTTAGCAGTAGAGATAGAGATATAGATTATACTTGCTCTAATAATATACAGGACACACAAAAATTCAGCACGATGTTGGTTGGCTCTGTCAAAGTTCACAAAATGCGCCTAGCTAGGTGCTTGAGCAGGTACGCGCATCATAAGAAAAATCTTGCAGCCAACAGCGTGAACATGTCGTATTCTGCCTTTTGCACGCCCTAGATGCGGCTACGAACAAACGCATCTTCCTGGTCGAGCACCTTGAGCTCGTGCCGGCTTTTCCATTAATTCCCCATCTCTAATGATATTTTTCGGAACCTTTATTGATTGAACTGAATCATATTGTATTTCCATTGAACATGGGCAACAGTACGTGCCATGAGTTAGTAGCAGTAGAACCATTGAACTGAATCATATTGTATTTCCATCTGGCAGTGCAAGATGAAGCACGTAAGCTAGTTATGCACTTACTCTGATTGACACTTAAACAAACGGAAAACTTGGGATCGACATCCCGATCAGGACACCACTAAGATGTCCAACTTCATAAAAAAGGGCTCCCAATAAAACTTCATAAAAAAGAAAGACGGGAGCAGTACTGAATACAAATGGGGCTTGATAATCGAAACATACTTCAGAAGCAGAAAAGGGGAAGGGGAACAGAGAAGCAGCAAAGGGAATACCTCTAACCTCTCAGAGCCTCTTCAATACGGGTTTATTTGGGTGCATGGAGAGCTGGGCCCGCATAGCATCCACGAAGGGCTCTTCATGACCCTGGAGCTGAACTTGCTTGCATGGTTCCCCTAACCGTCGGTAACCGGTCCGGTTTGACCGGTTACCGGTCAAACCGGTCCGGACCGGTTCCGGTTTGATCCGGTATAAACCGGTCCAAATTCAAAATTTAAATTTGAATTCAAAAAAAATGAAAAATTCTCAAAAATTCCTAAAAATACTTCAAGATGCGACAAATTTAATGGTGTCAAATTTTCTCAAAAATTCGTTCATTTAGTATAGTTTGCGGGGATTTAAAGTTAAACAAAAAAAACGTGCATACAAAAGTATACAAATACAATGTAAAAGTAGTACAAAAGAGGGTTGGAGGGTTCATTTAGACTAAAATATGTTATACAAACATTTATTTAGTATACTTTGCGGGCATTTGAATTTAAACCAAAAAAGAAAAAAAATTAAATTTGACTGGTTACCAGTCAAACCGGCCGGTTACCCGTCAAACCGGCCGGTATACCGGTCAAACCGGCCGGTAAACCGGTCTAACCGGCCGGTATACCGGTACGAACCGGTTGAACGGGGAAGTTTGAATTTAAATTTGAATTTGTCCGGTTCCGACCGGTAACCGGCCAAACCGGTCTGGTATACCGGAACCGGAGCCCGGCGGTTACCGGTTAGCGGTCGGTAAGTTGAACCCTGCTTGCTTGAGGCTCGGGAGAGATGATAACCCACGCACCCAATGTGATTCTTCTTTCAAAAGCAACAGCTCAAGCTTAGGCATTGCTCCTTCTTCAAACTCTACCAACCTGACTTTTTTATCTACTGTAACGAACATGGCACCATTTATGCCATTTCGAGTGATTTTGGTGATCAAATGACAACACAACACTTGGACTAATATGATTGTTAAGATGATCATTCTCAGGCTTTTAGGTTCAAGTGATGACAAAGAGAAAGAGAAGATAGGCGTAACAAGGCCCGAATGGCCGCCCCTACGGGGGTTCCGCTACCCGGTTAGCGGATGGGGGTCGAGGGGGACTGCCCCTCGTGGGTCTCAGGGCAGCGCCCTGAAAGCTCTTCGGTCAGGAGCACCGGAAGAACCGACGCCATGGGCATCGGAGCATCCGATGGTAGTCGGAAGAACCGACGCCATGGTACTTTGGTGCAGAAGGGAGTCGAAGCCAAGTCAGCCTATAGGCACCGGTTGAACCGACGGTCCAAGAAAGGGCATCGGTGCATTGGGCGTCCTATGTTCCAGAGACGATGTCAAGTGCCCAGGAGAAGTTTCTTCAGCACCGGTTTAACCGACGGTGCATCGGAGTATGACATCGGTGCAATGACGTCAGCGCCCAGGAGAAGATTCTTAAGCACCGGATGAACCGGTGATGCATCGGTACAAAGCATCGGTTCAACCGGTGATCACTGCGTCAGCTGTCAGAAGCTCAACGGCTACTTTGGGTTGTGAGTGACCGGATGAACCGACGCTGCCCCTACCAGAGGCATCGGTTCAACCGGTGATACGCAGAATTCTGCTGACCGTTGGAGCAACGGCTACAAGACTTGGTGGCCTATATATACGCCTCACCCCGGCCATTTGAAGTTTGCTGGAGTCCCAAGACACCTCATACACATCCAAGAACATCTCCAAGCCATACAAGAGCTCATAGATCATATCCTTAGCTTATAGCACTAGCTTTGTAAAGTGTGAGTGCTAGATTAGCTCTTAGTGAGTGTGATTGCAAGGCCTTGAGCATTTGTGCTGTGGTTCTCTAGTGAACCAAAACAAGAGCTTGGTGCGCCGGCACCTTGGAGCGTGAAGCTCGCCGGCAACGTCATCGACCCTCCGACTTGGTGTGGAGCGGCGACGACACTTTATGCGGGGGACGTGGAGACCCCCATCCTTTGTGGAGAAGCTCCTTAGTGGAACCCGGGGCCAAGGTGACCGTGATTGTGTTCACGGAAGAGACTTGGTGGCCGAGTAGCAATACTCTTAGTGAGTGCTACAACAACGTGGATGTAGGTGTGCCTTTGTGGCTAACCGAACCACGGGATAAACACCCGCGTCAAGAGTTTGCTATTTCATATCTCTCTCTTTAAGCTTCCGCATTTCCTACTAGCAATTTGTGTGTCTTTACTTTCATAGAATAGTTTATTGATAGGAAAGACTATAGGTTGCTAAACTCTTTTGGGATAGGGGTTTCACACTAGAACAACCTAGTTGCACATCTAGATAGCATGTTTTAGTTTAAGTTTTGTGCAAACTAGTTGGAGCCATAGGTCTAAGTTTTTATTAGTGCCTAATTCACCCCCTCCCCCTCTTAGGTTAGAGCACCCGATAACTTTCATCTACATAGTCCAGCTCCAGCACCACCAGATTCAGGAATGCCTCAGGACAGAAAGTGAGACGAGGCAGTTCGTCATTTTTTTTGGATAGTATGAGGCAGTTCGTCATGGAACGTGCAGTGCAGGCCTGTTACGGAGTTCTGGCCCAATGTGGCCTATCACTCTCTTCTTCTTCTTTTTTTGACAAAATATGGTGCCCAGGCCCAGCTCTGTTTCGATCGCCGCCTGTCTCATCCTCCGGGACGCTCGCCAGTTACGACGCTCCCATGCCCGCTCCCCGGCGCCGTTCAAACCTCCGGTTCGTCCCTACTAATCTGCCCTAGTTAAGAAATATTGGCCGTGCCTTCTCGAGTGTTCTGTAGTGAACAGTAGAGAGAGGCGATTTCCTCATCTCCAGCCCTTCTACTTGTGCGATTGGTGCCTGGAGATCGGAGGAAGCTGTGCGGGCACCCAAGGGGAGTGTGCTGCTTGCCTAGTAAGTGTCTCCGAAGAAGATTAGTGGTTGTTCTCTCCCTATTCTCTTGGTTCTCTATTCGGGATGATTAAGGGGTGATCTTTAGCATCGCTGCCCGTCCTTGGTCGGATCCGTGTGTCTAGGTGGTGGGAGCTAATGGAGCAGAATCAGAGTAAGGGGGAGGGTATAGGTTTGGAGTTAGGGAAGGATTCTTCGTATGTTCCTAGAACAGCTACAAGGAACACAGTGACAATGCAACACCATGGAGTTGAGGAACAAGTTTCAGAGTTTGGCAAGCTCAATCTTACCGCAAAGGAGAAAGAAGTCTTGGTGTTGGAAGATGGTGAGGATTCAAGTTCAGATGTGGTAAATCATGTAGTTATTGGTAAAGTTCTTGCGCCTAATTCTTTACCGTTGCAAACTATTATGGCTGCTATGCGACCGGCATGGGGTAATCCAAAGGGATTATTGGCAAGAATGGTGGGTGATAATCTGTTCATTGCTGAGTTTGAATCTGAAATGGATAAGAAGAGAATCTTAGACGGCTCTCCGTGGTATATTGGACGACAAGCCGTGGGAAGGCAGGTTGTTATTCTAAAGGAGTTTAATTATGATTTACGCCCAAGTGAGGTTTCTTTTGATGATTTAGCTATTTGGGTGAACATTTTGAACCTACCTTTAGCACTTCGTGATGAAAGATGGGGCTTAAAGCTTGCAGGAAAAATTGGGAAAAAAGTGCTGAAAATTGATGTGGATAGTCAGAAAAGGACTCTGGGGAAGGATTTAAGGGCAAGGGTATTGATCTCTTTAAAAGACCCTTTGCCACGAGGTGTTTCTGTTTTTTCATCTAGGAGACAAAGAAAGGAATGGTATGATGTGGTATATGAGAGGCTTCCCTTCTTTTGCTTTTCATGTGGTATTATTGGCCACTCAGAGATTGAATGTCCCACCCCAGCTACTTGTGATGAGAAAGGATGTTTGCCATATAGTGAAAAACTACGTGCACCCGAGGAGAGAAGATTCAAAAATCAAGGTGAATGGTATCCTCTGGGTGGAAGCTCTTCAAAAAAAGAATAACTCCTCACGTACTTGGGGGAGTTCAGATTCAAGAAAGTCTTCTACAAAGAGAACTGATGATGATGGCAGTGGTCAGGAGAAAGAAATTGGAGTACTTGATGATGATGATAATGATACTGAAGCTTATTCAAGAGCTAGAAATATAATTTCCAATAATGATATTAGGCTCTCAAAGGACTTAATTTTGTATGATGGCCTAGGAGATGATATGAAGCTATCTACTTACACAAAAAAATGAAAGTCTGATGACAGTTTGTTGAATAATATTGCAGGTCAGGAAGGTGATTCTATGGCAGTCCTTGCTGGTTGCTCAACGGCCCTAGTGCCGCCCTTTGAAGGAAATTTTCATCTAGAGGGTAGGAGTGAGAGTGGGACATTGGAGTATTTGAAAAAGACTAAAAATGAGAACGCGGGGCTGCTGAAGCAACCTCACATGGAAAAATGAGGCTAATAACTTGGAATTGCCGGGGATTGGGGAATGGCCCGGCAATTCGAGGACTTCTGGATGTCCAGAAGCGAGAGGCCCCTGACATTCTTTTCCTGTCAGAAACTAAGCATGATGGGAAATGGATGGACTGGTTGAGGTGGAAGTTGCATCTACCTAACCTAGTGACAGTTGATAGTGAAGGTGCTAGTGGGGGTTTAGCTTTGTTTTGGAGTAGAGAAGTTGACATCACTCTTAAAAGCTTTTCGAAATACCACATTGATAGTGTGATAAAAGGGGAGAATGGCATTGAGTGGAGATTCACAGGTATCTATGGGGAATAAAAAATGAGGAGAAGGATAAGACATGGGGGATGATGCGCAATCTGAAGGATCAGTTTCAAATGCCATGGCTTTGCAGTGGAGATTTCAATGAGATATTATTTGGCTTTGAAAAAGAGGGTGGACAGCCAAAGACCGAATCAAATATGTGTAAATTCAGATTAGCACTGGAAGATTGTGATCTCCAGGATTTGGGATTTGTGGGGGACCCATACACTTGGCGTAATAACCATCATGTGGCTTCTTCCTTTACAAAAGAGCGACTTGATCGTGCTGTTGCGAACAGCACCTGGAGATGTATGTTCCCGATGGTGAGGGTTGTAAATGGGGATCCTAGGCACTCAGACCACAGGCCAGTTATCATTGATGTGGGAAATAATATGTATAAATGTTTTGAACATGTGCAACCAGCTCGTAAGTTTGAGGCAAAATGGCTTGAGGAAGAAGACTGCCAGGCACGAGTGATGGAATCATGGGGTAAAGCTATAGAGGAAGGCTGTAGAGGTATGATGGAGATTCAGAGGAAAATTTTAGGAGAGCTGTGGGAATGGGACAGGAACATTCTTGGGGAGTTAGAAGAGATAATTAAAAAAATCAGAGGTGACTTGGAGAGATGTAGGAGAATGAATATTTCACAAAAATCTATAAACCGGGAACATATTTTGCGTTTTAAGCTGGAAAGATTATTAGACCAACATAATATTTACTGGAAGCAAAGAGCTCATAATGCATGGTTAACAAAGGGAGACCGGAATACCGCTTTCTTTCATGCATTTGCCTAAAAAAGGAGAATTAAAAATTGGATCAGAAAATTGAAGGATGACAATGGAAGTGTGGTTGAGGGGGACCAGCTGAAATCTTTTATTGCTAACCAATATCAACAACTTTTCACATCTTCTACAAGTACACATTTTGAAGAAGTGTTGAGCTGTGTTGACCCTAGAGTCACACGCGAAATGAATGAAGCTTTAATTAAGCCATTTTCAGGGGAGGAAGTATGGAATGCTCTGCAAAGTATAGGTGATCTCAAAGCTCCAGGTGCTGATGGTATGCCTTCTATTTTTTATAAGAAGTTCTGGTTTTTAATTGGTGATCAAGTTAAAATTGAAATTCTGGATGTTCTAAATGGGGGGCCAATGCCTGTAGGCTGGAATGATACTACAATTGTGTTGATTCCTAAAATAAGTTCGCCGCAACTGTTAAAAGATTTTCGGCCGATCAGTCTTTGTAATGTGTTATACAAAATTGTTTCTAAGGTGCTTGCAAACAGGTTAAAATATATATTGCCTGATATAATTTCCCCCACACAGAGTGCGTTTGTGCCTGGAAGATTAATCACCGACAATGTTCTTTTGTCTTATGAGTTAACGCACTATTTAAATGCTAAAAGAAAAGACAAGGAGGGGCTAGCTGCAATTAAATTAGATATGAGCAAAGCATATGACAGAGTGGAATGGCTGTTTTTAGAGAAAATCTTGATCCGTATGGGCTTTAATACTAGATGGGTTCAGCTTATTATGAACTGTGTTACTTCTGTCACTTACAAAATCAAAGTTAATGGAGGGTATACCTATCGTATTTCCCCCAAAGAGGCTTAAGACAGGGTGATCCGCTGTCCCCTTATTTATTTATTTTGTGTGCAGAAGGTCTATCGGCTATGTTACAGAAAGCTGAACAAAGGGGTACAATTGAAGGCATTAAGATTTGTCGATGAGCACCAAGAATAAACCATCTATTCTTTGCTGATGATTCCTTGATACTGATGAGAGCAAGGGAGAATGACGCAAAGGAACTTAAATATATTTTTGGAATTGTATGAACAGGCGGCTGGACAGAAAGTCAACAGAGATAAATCATCAATTATGTTCAGCCCAAATACAAGTCAAGAGATTAGAAGTGAGATCAAATCTTACCTTTGTATTGTATCTGAAGCAAGGAGTGAACGCTATTTAGGGTTACCAATCTCTATTGGGAAATCAAAGAAAGCAGTTTTCGAATACATCAAAAAGAAGGTTTGGAGCAGGATTCAGGGTTGGCAGGAAAAACTCCTATCAAAAGCTGGTAAGGAAATCCTTATTAAGGCTGTTGCACAATCCATTCCCACTTATGCTATGTCATGTTTTGACCTTACAAAAGGTTTTTTGATGATCTCAGCATGATTAATGGGAGATATTGGTGGAGCCAGCTGGACAAAACACATAAAATTCATTGGTTGAGTTGGGATAAATTAACCAGATCCAAGAAGAATGTCGGTCTAGGTTTCCGCGATTTGCATCTTTTCAATTTAGCAATGTTAAGTAGGCAAGCTTGGAGATTGCTGACCAGCCCTAACACTCTCTGTGGCCAAGTGCTAAAGGCAAGATATTTTCCAAACTCTGATATTCTCCATTGTGCTCCTAGAGATGGAATTTCATATTCCTAGAGAAGCATTTTGAGAGGAGTTGAACTTCTAAAAGGAGTTATTTGGCGAATTGGGAACGGAGAGAAAGTGAAGATATGGAAAGACCATTGGCTGCCCAAAGGCTCAACAAGAAAACCAGCAACACCTAGAAGGTCCTGTTTGTTGACTAAAGTCAGTGAGCTTATAGATCCACTAACAGGTGAATGGGATGAACAATTAATTCGTGATATATTTTGGCCACAAGATGCTGATGAAATTTTACGAATTCCTATTAATGATCAAATGGAGGATTGGCCTGCCTGGCATTTTGATACAAAAGTGCAATTTTCAGTCAAATCAGCTTATAAGCTTGTTGTATTGAGAAGATAAGCTCAGACAGGACATGATGCTTCTAGTTCTACATGTGGCAATGGATCTGAGAGGAATTTTCAATGGATCAAGATTTGACAACTTAAAGTCCCTAATAAAGTTAAAATGTTTGTATGGCGATTTGCACATAACAGCCTTCCTGTTAGAAGAAATGTGGCTAGACGTGGGGTGGAATTAGATACTATATGTTTGTAGAAGATTGGATGAGGATTGTGGGCATATCTTCTTCAAATGTAAATTTGCAAAAATATGTTGGCGGTTACTGGACATGAAAGATATCAGAGCTAATCTGGTGAGCTGCCAATCCGGTTTAGAAGTTTTGGCTAGGATCTGGGAGTTACAAATGAATATGCAATTGAAAGTGCTTGTTTTCCTATGGAGATGGTGGTCAGTAAGGAATAAGACTAATGCTGGTGAGAAGATGCCAACAACAACTGATGTATGTGGTTCTGTCATGTTTTTCCTCAAGCTATATGAGACCCAAAAGAAGTTAACTTCCAAAACTCAAGAGTCATGGAAACCTCCACCGGAGAACATTTACAAAATCAACTCGGATGGCTCTTTTGACTCTGATAAACGAACTGGAGGATGGGGCTTTGTGGTGAGAAATATGAATGGAGAGGTCCTAGCTGCTGGGGCTGGGAATATTCAGCATGCCTCATCGGCATTACATGCTGAGGCCATTGCGGCATATAAGAGTATTTTTCATGCAGCTCAGCTAGGTATGTCACGAATTATTTTGGAAATGGATGCCACCGTTCTAGCTACGACCCTTAGGTCAACAGATGTTGATCGGAGCTGCATTGGGGCTTTGGTGGTTCAAATTCGAGACATAATGCAATCGGAGTTTTCTTCGTGTACTATCTCAGTGTGTAATAGAAATTGTAATAAGGTTGCTGACTCTTTAGTTACGCACGGAGCTTATGTTTTAGAAGGTGGTTTATGTGTTTACATGAGCGATGTGCCCTGGTATGTAATGGATATTGTATCTGGTGATTTGCCGTTGCATAGAGCTTGATGCTCGTGTTGAATCTCAAAAAAAAAAAAAAAAATCTGCTCTAGTCAGCTCGTGGACCAATTGCCATCTGACAGTCCTGGACATTGCTTGTTCCACAGCATCGACGCTGGCCACATGTTCGACGGAATGCCTCCAAGCGAGGGCGGGAGAGGGGCGCCTTTGGCGGCTGCTTGCGGCTCACTCTTGAACTTTCTTCTGAGGTACATACTTCATAAATAGGCAATTTCTGCTTTGTAGATTGTTATAGTGTTGCCTACCCCAACTCACTTGGGATAAAAGGCTTTGTTGTTGTAGATTGTTATAGTGTTGACTGATCATGATGAACCTCTTCTGTTCATTACAGAAGGATAGACAACAAAGAGAAAGGAAAGGCTGTCTCAGACCAATGGAGGGATCTGCTGCGATTTTGGAACACCTTAAGATGATCGAAGTAAGATGTGATGCTGTTGATGAGAGAATTTGCAGACTTACCTTATTCCTGTGTGCATTTCACATACGTAAGTTGACTTGCTACACTCCCCGTGCTTCTACGTTTTTGAGCTTCGTTGTAACCTTTATTTGTGTGAAAACCTCGCTGTGCAGGCATCGCGGGTCAAGGTCAAGCCGCCTCACTCTCTGTCTCGAGCCACATCCCACAACCAACAACAACATAGCATTTTGTCCCAAGCAAGTTGGGGTAGGCAGCCACATCCCACAGCCATGTGCTAAATTTGCGATCGCGCTCGTTGCAGGCCAGATAGAGCAGACAACACAGCCTCAACCGAAGGACACGCACTGCGGCGAACCAGCGAAACCCCCTTTTCTGAATGGTGTTTTGCACAAATTTTGTCAGAAATAAGCACTGTCAGCACTCATCACTTGCCACCACACTGCGAGGGTAGACATGAAACACATAAGACAGAAATGGAAATATGCAAACGAAAGGAAAAATAAAACATCCAAACCCTATATAGTCATATGCTCATAACAAGGACGGTAACGAGTCAGCAGAGCGACTGACTTTGCATATTAACACGCAACCAGACAGTATATAATTCGTAATACATACATCAGCACCCGTCTTTGTAGTACAATCACTCAACTGAACATTTAAATTACATCTGGCAATGCTGGATGGGGCACGAAAATTATTCTTCATACATACATCATCACAAGAAAAGAAAAGGTTTCTGATGGTACAGAGGTGGGAACTTAGGATACTGGCACTAACTCAGGATCAGAATAAGCCGGTTGGGCAGCAGCCTACCTCTTCAAAACGGGTGTACTTGTATTCTGTGCAAGCTGGGCCCGCACGTCTTCCACAAAGCCCTCCTTGTAGTTATCATTGCCCAGCACGAATTCCCTGAGTCTTGGGAGAGATGCTAGCCCAGAAAACATCGTCCCAGCGTTGGCTTCGTTACGATTGCCATGGAAATCCAGCCGCTCAAGCTGATCCATTGCCCCTTCTTCGAACTCCACAGATCTGAGGCCCTGTATGCCATTCAGTTCCAGCACCTTCAGACTTGGGAATGTTCCTCGATGGAAAGTGAAACGGAGCTCGTCTTCACCGTGGAATGACTTCTCCAATAGACGTAAGCTGAACAGCTGTGGTAGCTTCCCAAGAACTTCGATTGCAGCTTCGTGCTCCAGTATCCTAGTGCTCCTTAGAACCAACTTACTAAGATCCCACAGCTCCCTGACCGATTCTGGCAATTTGACCAGATTGCCATAAAGCTTGAGGCTCTGGAGGCTTTTCGCCGGGGCGGAGGTCAAGTAGTCATCCAAACAGCCATCCAAACCTGTCATCCCGACTGACCGCACTAGTAGTGACTCAAGATTGCTGAGATTAGCAAGAGCTGAGAAGAACTCTCGCCTGTTCTTCCTGGTGACACCAGCAACTCTAAGCTTCTTCAACCATTTGAGACTTCCTATGCCTTGTATGATGGCCTTGCCCCGTCCGATGTTCACAGTACCCAGTGTGTGCAGTTCTGATAGTTTGTTGACCCCACTCGGAATTACAACACTGCATGGATCTAGGCCTCTCGCCACCAGAGGGAACACGTTGCAGCAACACACAGTGCACACGTCACGCCTGTTCATGTCGTCATCCATAATCTGAGGTGCCCAACAAGCCACACAAAATCTCACCGAGCTGAACATCAAAAGGGATAGCCTGTCCCGTGCTAGCTTTAGCATATCTTCACCAGCTTCATATGAGCCAGCACCAAAAACTCCAAGGCGCCCACAACGAAGGTACCGTAGCTTCCTAAGCCTGGTGATGGCCTTTGGCAATTTGATTATGCTTGTATGTTTAATATCTAGTGTCTCCATGCGCACCAAATTACCCACCGAAGCTGGCAGGTGATAAATACCATGACACCCTCTTAGAGAAAGGTATTTCAAGTGAAGGAACTTGCCGATGTGCTCAAGGTGATGATCAGCCAGACCTGATGTTCCTTCCAAGTCCAGTACACGCAACAATCTCATCTTGTCAGAAATGAAAAAATCTTTCCATTTCCCAAACACTGATAATGACCGTATGCGGGAAAGGTTCACTGCGTTCTCAAACTCTCTCCTATTTCCGTTCCAGTTGCTGCCTATGGCAAGGTGATGCACTGCTGTGCTCTTGTTGTATGAGCTGGAACCTTCCTCCAGTCTAAAAACAAGATTTTTTGCTGCTGACTTTGATATGCCAATCTCACGCATGAGATCATGGATTTCACAAGAGTCTATTCCTTCTCTACTATGTACTGATTGTTTACACGGTAGGATCATGCTCCTCTCGATCAGTGACATGAAGTAGCTGTCAGCTATTTCTTCTGTGGACCAGCCATGAATCTCCGTTGAGTAACCTTCTGCAACCCACCGTTGAACCAAACGTTTCGTCTGACCTTGTGGTCCTCAGGGAAGATGGACAAATACAAGAAGCAAGTCCTCATATGATAAGGTAGACCATCATAACTTTTATCTAGGACTGTTCTTATAGCACTGATCTCTGGATTCATCTCCACTTCAGCACTAATGCACTCGTTCAACTTCCTCCACTCCATACCAGTTTTCGGTCGAAATGCCAATAAGCTACCTATGGTGACTATCGCTAGAGGAAGTCCATAGCACCTCCTCAGAATCAATGCTGCCTCATCAGTGAATTCAGGGCTTCGGTCAATCTCATATGTTGAAATACACCCAAATACCTGAAAATAGTTTAATTCAATGTTTTTAGTAAATCAAAGGTGCAAATCGGTATCAACAAGGATTCATCATATGTTGCTTTTGACGTATCTTCAAATTTGAGCTTTCTACATTATTATTTGCAGTGGCGGAGCTTCAACAACTAATCAGGGGGGGCCAGTTGTGTTAATTTTCTCTTAAAATCGATGAACAGTAGCAGATTTACTATTTATATAGTGGAGATTTGCAATAGCCAGGAGGGCCATGGCCCCCTTTACATTACACTAAGCTCCGCCAGTGATTATTTGGTACCACACTACTACATAAGTATTGCCATTGCCCATCAGACCATCACCACCGGTTTTCACAACCGCTAGATGACAGATGACAATGATAACAAATGCTGCTAGAACAGGCGGTGATAGTCATGAAAAAAAAAATATGTTTTGAACATTCTTGCCATATCATCTATCCAGAATATGTATGATTTTTATATTATATATTCAACACTTTAAGCTATCTTAAATAAAAATATTGTCAACTACAAAGTTATAGATCTCATCAACTACAACAACTTTGATGTTGCCTTTATTTCTATCACTACCGGAAACGCGCTCTATGCTGTGTGCAAGCGGCTTAAAATTGGGCACTCGGCAAAGATGATGTTTGCCGAGTGCTAGCCAAAAAGCACTCGGCAAACACCAAGCACACGGTGTTTCACTTCTTTACCGAGTGCTGACACTCGGCAAAGACTGGGCACATGGCATAGCAAACTTTTGCCGAGTGCCTTAGGGCCTGCACTTGGCAAACACCAAGCATACGGTGTTTCACTTCTTTCCGTCTGGTGCTCGGCACAGTCGCCGTTACCGGCCAAACGGCCGTCTCCCTTACTTTATTTTGCCGAGTGCCTTCTAGCGCACGGCAAAGGCTTTGCCGAGTGCCGAAAAAAGGCACTCGACAAAGTCTTCTTTGCCGTCAGAAGGTTCGCCATGTCTTGTTTGCCAAGTGCCGCACTCGGCAAACCCTTTTGCCGAGTGTATTAGGCACTCGGCAAACAGCTCGAGTCCGGTAATATATCTGAAGTCGTTTGATATAGTTTTGAGAACTTATATCGAATATTGTGCATCTATAGTTGTGACACCCCGGCTTAGGGCTTAATAGGATTAATAGGATACTCATACCAACAAGTTGCAACTTCTTTTCCGGAAGCCGGTCTCCAAAGAACTCCGAGGTTAAGCGTGCTTGGCCCGGAGAAATTTGGGGATGGGTGACCGACCGGGAAGTTATTCCGGGTGCGCATGAGTGAGGATAAAGTGTGCAGAAAAGACTGGTGTTGGTCTATGAGGACAGTCTATGTCCTAGAAAGCAGCCAGATGTAAGTGGGCCCGGCCTCGGGGAGGCGGGAGGTTACAGAATGGTATCAGAGCCGACTCTCGCGGTTTCACGGGCACGTACGGGCGTAAGTGCGGAGGCATGAGCACGGGCGCGTGGGGGCGCAGATGCCACCGGCATGTGCACGGGCGTGTGGCGGGTCAGTGTGCGGGCATCTGGGATGCGCCGTTGGCACTGGACTCACGGACGTGGCACAGGGACCGTTGGCACTGGACACACGGACGTGGCACATGGGCTGCTGGCACTGGACGTACGGGACGTGGCCAAGAGAGTACGTTCCTGGCTTGGGATTGACCGACGAGGACGTCGGTCTCTTAAGGGGGTGAGCATGTGACACCCCGGCCCAGGGCTTAATAGAATTAATAGGATACTCATACCAACAAGTTGCAACTTCTTTTCCGAAAGCCGGTCTCCAAAGAACTCCGAGGTTAAGCGTGCTTGGCCCGAAGAAATTTGGGGATGGGTGACCGACCGGGAAGTTCTTCCCGGGTGCGCACGAGTGAGGACAAAGTGTGCAGAAAAGACTGGTGTTGGTATGTGAGGACAGTCTATGTCCTAGAAAGCAGCCAGATGTAAGCAGGCCCGGCCTCGGGGAGGCGGGACGTTACAATAGTGGTGCACAGTGAGCTAGCTCAGCTCGGTTCGGTGCAGCTTGTTATCTAAACGAGATGGCTTAGCTCGGCTCGTTAACAAAACGAGAGCAGAAAAGTCAGATTAGCTCAGTCCAGCTCGCTCGTGAGCTGGCCACATCAAATTTTTCCGTTAACAACAAGCAATAAACAAGCCTACTTGGCCGTTAAGAACACAAGCAAAATCTATACCAACAAATCACGAGTTACAAATAAGATTTGCACCTAATTATTCCACCTCAACTCTCAATTATGATTCATAAGCAATGAATATGCTTGTAATTTGTTCCCAGTGAGAACACAAAAATATGCCCAAACGATATAAAAGATACCAAACAATAATCATTGGGGAATTGGCGGGGGGGGGGGGGGGGGGGCGGCTATCACTGTATTAGCGTTTTAAGATTTTCTCTAACTCGTTAGCATGTTAAGATTTGCTTCAACTCGTTAAGATCACGAGCCAGCTCAAACTCGCTCGTTACAGCAACGAGCTAAAATGTCAGCTCGACTGAGCTGGCATGTTAGGTCGTTAGCTGAGCCAAGCCGAGCCAAGCAAGCATTGAGCCAAGTGAGCTAACGAGTTGTGAGTTTTTTGGTCAGCCCTATGCATCTAAACAATTTGAAATGAAAAAATTATCAAGTTGACCTCTATAATTTTGATAGAAAATTTATCTTCATTCATCAACACATGAAAAACATATAAATCTTTTGTGCAAATGGGTGTGTTTTCAACACCAGGTCTAACTACGACTTGACAATGAAAATAACTCTTGTTTCTACACTACTACAAAAATGATTTGTAGGAACACTACCGATTTTTAGGGGCAGATCAAAATTTGACCCGTTGCTACAAATATAGCAGAGTTACTGTAGCAGCCAACCTGCCCCTAAAAATACATTTTTATGGGCAGATTACCCTCTCACCCGCCCCTAAAAATAGACCATTTTTAGGGGCGGATGAGGGGGTGACCCGCGCAGTGTTGGTTTTACGGTTGACCGTTCGCAAACAATCTCACGGTCAATTTCCATTCCAGTGATTCACGTGGTGGATCCCACCTCAAGCAGGTAGCAGGCTCAATCTTTTCCTCTGATTCCTTGCGTCCTCTCTCCTCTTTATGTCTCCCGCTCTCTCTCTCTTCGCTGCTGCATCTACTAATCCCGCAGCGCCTGGGCGGAGCAGCGGCGGGGGCGCGCGCGCGGGCGGCGGCGGCGACAGCCTAGCGGCGGGCTCCCCGGGGCGAACACCGCGTGCGCTCCCTGAGCTCCGTGAGCTCTGTTCCCTCTCGGCGCTCCCTGAGCTCCGTTCCCTCTCGGCGCTCCCTGAGCTCCGTTCGCGGAGGCCGCGGAGCTCCGTTCGCGGAGGCCGCGGAGCTCCGCTCGTGGCGGCGGCGGCGGCTCCGCTCGCGGCGCGGAGGCGGGGAGCTCCGCGAGCGGCGCGACAGCACGCTCCCCGACGGCGGCGGCGACCTCCTCGGTGGCTGGGCCGGCGGCGCTCGCCACCAGCGCGCCGGCCCCGGCCAGATCCAGTTTTTTTTCTTTTTTTCATACAATTTTTTTTATAATGTTACCTGAGTTTTTTTGGATGTACATTTTTGTTTCTTTTATTTGATAAATTTCTCTCTGTCAATTTTTTTATCTCACCAAATTTGTTTCTTGAATTTTTTCCTACCCACCAAATTTTCACTTGAAAAATTATCTGTCTCATAAAAAAATATTTGAATTTGTTTTTCTCAAAAAACGATAAAAAAATTTCTAAAAACAGAAAAAAAATCGCTGTCGGAAAATCGACCGTACGGAGCCCTCCCGTACAGTTGACCGTAAACTAGCCATGCCCGAGTGACCCGCCCCTAAAAATATAATTTGTAGGGGCGGGTCACCCATTCAACCCCCCCCCCCCCCCCCACCCCACCCCACTCCCAAGAGTTTGAATGCATAGAGCAGGTAGGTTAAAAAATTTCGGCGAGTGCGCCGAGCTCCGACGGCCGCATCTTTATATTTTCTATCTCTCCTACCTTATCTTTTAAGGTATCTCTTTCCTCTCTACACACTCCCCCTTCCTCTTTCTTCCATAGCGCTCCCACGCCCAGCCACGGCCTGCGGCCGGCAGGAGCGGGTGGCGCGCGGACGCGGCGGCCTTCTGAGCCGGCAGCCAGCGGGAGCGGACGCGGCGGCCGGCGGGAGCGGCGAGCGCGGCGGCCGGAGGGCCGCGAGCTTCCTGGAGCCGACTGGAGCGGCGGTTGACTCTCTGCGCCAGGATCCAGCTCCTTGCTCCCTCACGTCGAGATCCAGTTCCCTGCTCCCACACCTCCCTGCTCCCTCGCCCTCGCCGCACTGCCGGACCACGCGCGGCAGCGCGGCTCCTGCGGCCAAGCGCAGAGCCATGGCGGCGGCTTCCGGCGTGGCGGGCGCGGCCGAACCACGCGCGGCGGCCTTCCGCGAGGTGCCATGGCGGCTCGTGAAGCGGGCGCCGCCAGACGGCTGCGAGGACGGGGCGGAGGCGGCGCTACTACCGGAGGCGGCGGCGGCGGCGGCGGCGCGGCGCGTAAGCGCGTGTTCGTGTGCCCCGAGCCGAGCTGCCTCCACCATGACCCCGCCCACGCGCTGGGCGACCTGGTGGGCATCAAGAAGCACTTCCGGCGGGCGCGGTGGCCGGCTCTGACAGCAGCACGGGCGGGGCGAGCGGGGCTCACGCGGCGGCCGGCGTGGCACGGGCTCCCGCGGCGTCCCCGCGGCGTCCGGGGGCGGCTGGCGTGTCTCGGCCCAGCGACGGCCGGCTGGCGCAGTGGCCGGCTCCGACAGCAGCACGGGCGGCGCATGGCGGCCGGCGTGTCTCGGCCCAGCGGCGGCCAGCGGGCGGAGCAGAGCTCGATCCGGGCGTGGCGGCCGGTAGGCCGGCTTTTGTTTGTTTTTTAGTTCCGTTGGTAGGGCGGACGAAATTGTCACCCGCCCCTATATAAATCGATTTCTAGAAACGGGCAAGGGTATTATCCACCTTTAGAAATGAATTTTTAGGGACGAGTGAGGATGTGACCCGCTCCTGTAAATGCATTTTTAAGGGCGGGTAACGTACCCGCTCCTGCAAATAGCTATTTTTAGCTGCGAAAAGGAAAGGTGGGTGAGACATCCGCCTCTAAAAATGCAATTTTACCCGCCCCTATAAATTGTTTATGTAGTAGTGTCACTATTGGTTCGTGGCTATACTGGCAATGGAAACCCACCTATCACCGCTGGTTTGATTATTATTATATATTTTTATTAGAGAAAAATCCATTTTACCACTTGAACTTGTCACCAAATTTGAAAAAAAATCTGAACTCAAAAACTAGAAATTTTGCACAGCTCAACTATCAGAACCAAACAAACTATCTACCCCTGACTATTTCAAAGCGGTTTTCTATGGTGGTTTTGCTTACGTGGTGGCCATGCGTTACCAAGGGCAGCTCGGCGGAGGAGGGAGATAGAGGGAGTCCTGTCTGCTCCTCTGGCACCACTGCCACCAGCGCCCATGAGGTCGTCAGAGTGCTCGCCGCTCCTAATAATCTCGATGAGGTGTCAAAGGGTTCTCCTCCTCCTTCCATTCACCTCCCATTGCTCCCATCTTGGCCGAGCTGAACCCCTCACCGCCACCCAAAATCCGGCCGCTCCTCACCACATCCACCTGATTATGCTCACCTACTGCCTCCCCACCTCCTCCTCCACATCCACGCGCCATTCCCCACCCATTACGCACGGTTTCCTAACCGGAATCAGCCGAACTTTGGCCACTCAAAGTTCCTCCATTGGCTGCCCGTTGTCGAGCACCTCCAGCCACCCTCGATGCCCTCCGACCTTTAAAACTAAGCTCTTTGAGCAGCTTGAACATCTTCGCCACTTCCCCTACTCTTTCCCCATGTGTTGATGCTAGAAACGGCTCGACCCGCCCGTCGCCGCGCAAACCACCTTCCGTTACCAGCCAGCCATTCCCCGCAAGGCCGTGATGCCTAGCTTTAGTTTGTCTGATCAAGATGTAGCTGGGAGGCAAAACATCATCGTCAGCCGGCCCACCGGTGGTGAGCTCTACCCCTCATCCATGGCCATGGCTAGTGTAGCCATGCTGCAGACCCTGCTTGTCAGCCAAAGCAGTACGTAGGAAGTGGGTAGGACTCGGCTAGGTGAAAAAACAAGCCCTAAAAAGAATCTAGATAGCTGGGGTGGATTCTGACATGTTGGGTCTATTGCCACATTAGCAAAACCACCTTTAACCCACCTTTAAACAAAGCTTGAAGACCCCTGAACCAACATTCCCAATCTCTCGAAAGCGTTTCAGGGTGAAGGTATTGGCTGAACCTCATAGATGACCCCCATCTCATGTAAGCACCAATTCACTCGCCCTTGGTGACAACAGACGACAATAAAAGAATCATAGTCCTTGTTCCATGGATAAGCTCTGAAGCAGCTCATTCAAGCTCTTCAACAATGACTTCATCACTCTTCCCCGCCGGTTTCCTTAGGTTGAAAGTCGGACACGTGATCTTGTAATCCAAGGGAGAGGACCCAAATCGGAAAGGACCGTGGAGCCGGCCCCTTAGCCAAACCAGCCCAAGCCGTTGTTAGCTGACCTGCACATCGCAAGCCGAGCCAGCCCACCAAGCTTGAGCCGGCATGCGGAGCCATAGGCTGAGTTGATCTGAGCCGATGGCCCATGAACCAAGCTGTTTTATTTTTTGCCTGAACTACATGAAGTTGTCCTGTCGCTTGTAGATAAGCCAGAGCCTCGTCCGCCTCCTTGGTCCACATGAAGTTGTCCTACCGCTTGAGTAGCTTAATGAAGGGTAGGCCCCATTCACCAAGCCTAGAGCTAAACCTGTTGAGAGCCTCCATGCATCCAGTTAGCTTATCGACATCCTTTATACAGACTAGAGCTATCATATCAGGGATAGAGGTGACCTTCTCTGTGTTGGCCTCAATTCCTTGGTTGCTGATGATGAAACCAAGTAGCACTAGTAGAAATTATAGCTTCAGTGACAAATGAGTTTCATCACTGTAAATGTCAAATTCATCAAAAAGGCAGTTCAGTGATGAATTTGTGACGAATTTCAGCATGTAAAAAATGGAGTATCAAGTTTGTTTTCCAGTGACGAAATGGTCACAAACGTCACATAACTGTTTTTTTTCTATGATGGAAAACTGATGGCATGCCAAAGATGCACTTCATCAGGTTAAGCTTCCATCAGAATTGTTGCAAGCTGTTGAAGGTCTCCTCGAGGTCAGAGATGAAGTCGTCAGGATTTCAGGTCTTATCGACCATGTCATCCATGTATGCTTCGACTTTGTGGTGTAGCTGGTCCTTGAAACAGAGGTGGATGGCATGCTGGTAAGTTACTCCTGCATTTTCAACTAGAACGACATGGTTGTATATGCATATGCTCCATATGGGGTGATAAAGGCAGTCTTGATCTGGACTTCTTCCTTGAAGATGATCTGATGGTAGACCATAAAACAATCAAGGAAGTAGAGTAGTACACATCCAGCTATGGAGTCGATGACCTGATCTATTCTTAGGAGCCCGAAGCATTCTTTGGACAGTGCTTGTTGATATTGGTGTAGTCGATGCACATCCTCCACTTGTTGTTTTTCTTCTTCTTCACCAAGACAGGATTGGTCAGCCACTCTAGGTGGAACACCTATTTGATGAACCTTGTCGTGAGTAGTTTGGCGAGCCCTATTTTGATGGTGTTTCTTCTATGCAAATAAGCATATTTATTGCTTCTTCGATGTAGCCTTGGGATCCATGTTGAGAGCATGCTAGATCAACTCCCTAGGCACTCCTGTCATATCTGCTCGTTCCATGTGAAGATGTCATGATTGGTCCGAAGGAAGCTGATGAACGCTTTCCTATTTGGGATCTAGTCATGTGCCGATTAGGGCTGCCTTGGAGGAGTTGCCTTCTTCTATCTCAAAAGTTTTCACGGCCACATCATCGGTGGGTTTCACCTTGGACTGGCTCGAATTCTTTTTTAGAATTTCTATCTCTGATTGAGATAATTTCTTGGATGCTACGAGTACTTCAATCATTGAGTTTGGAACTCATGATATAGAGGCATACTCAATGGCTTCTTGGTTGCAGTTGTATGATTTTCTCAAGTCACCACGGAGGGAGAGTGCGACATTGGGCCCTAGCATCATGAGTACTAGGTACACATAGTGCAGGACCTCCATGAACTTGGCTAGGGCAGGACGTCTGTAACGAACATGCCCCATTTAGGCCATTTCAAGTGATTGTGGTGATCGAATGACAACCAATTAATGGGACTAACGACTTTGTCAAGTGAATCTTTCTAGGTCCCCAAGATTAAGTAAAAGGCCCTAGCAAAGAAAAACACGAAGAAAGAACTCAAAGAAATGCTGAATTGGATGAGTTCTATAGAAATCAGTGGCACTAGTTTAACTCGTGGCCGTCGGAAGTTCCGACGACCAATCACCGAAAGTTCCGACACACTAGTACCAGGGCAATTCTCTGTGCGTTGCTGAGTCAAGCAAAAATCAAGTACCACCGGAAGTTCCAATGGTCCCAAAGATAGGCATCAGAGCAAGCACTAGAGCATCATCTAGAGATAGTGTTCGGATGTCCGAACATTTCCTTCAGCACCGGAAGCACTGATGCCCATCGGATTAAGCACCGGAGGATCACTCAGAGAGCATGTTTTTGGGAATTAAAAATCTATTCAGCAGCGGAAGTTCCGATGCCTCACCGGAGTAATGCGTCGGAGCAATGACGCAAGCACATTACTTTTTTAGAACTACAACAATTACTATTTTACTTTAGACTGACCGAAAGTTTCGATGCCCCATCGGAAATTCTGATGCCCTATGCAAAAAAGTGGATAACGGCTACAAACAACTACTTCAAGTTGGTGGCCTATATAAGCGCCTCACCCCGACCATTTTTAAGTTGGTGGAGTTCAGGGAGACCCTATACACATTGAAGAACACCTCCAAGCTAACCCAAGTGCTTAGTTATCAAATCCTTAGCACACCCTTGAGAGTGTTAGTGCTAGGTTAGCCCTTAAGTGAGTGAGAGAGCAAGGTGTTGCTACCTTGTGCTGTGGTTCTAGAGTGAACCAATATTTGTACCCAGTGTGCCGGCCCCTTGGAGTCTTGGTAGCTCGCCGGCAACGTCTACGACCCTCCGTCTTGGTGTGGAGCGGCGTTGACATCTTTGTGCACGGGACGATCCTTCATGGAGAAGTTCCTTAGTGGAAAACAGGGCCAAGGTGACCGTGGTGACTTGCAAGCCTTGTCGTGAAGAAGCAAGAAGAGTCCCGGAAGAGACTTGGTGGCCGAGAAGCAATACTCTCGATAGAGTGCTTCGACAACGTGGACTAGGAGTAGCTTAGTGCTTACCGATACCACGGGATAAATTTTCGTGTCGAGAGTTTGCTTCCTATCATCCCCTCTTTTACGTTTCCGCATTTCATACTTGCAACTTGTGTGCTTTTACTTTCCTAGAGTAGTATCTTAATAGGATTGGCTATAGGTTGCATAACTCTTTCGGATGAGGGTTTTCACACTAGAAGAACAATAGTTGCACATCTAGATAGTATATTTTAGTTTAATTTATGTGCAAACTAGTTGGAGATTTAGATTAAGATTTTAAATTGCCTAATTCACCCTGCTCTTTTTATGTTACGAGCACCCGATTTGTTTCAGCGTCCTAGGATAGTATAGTAGGAAGTTTCGAAGTCTGTAACTTCAAAATTGATGTACTCGGTCCTATAGTTGACTCGCGTCCCCAAGGTGTCTGGCAGTACTACTATGCCAAGAGGTATCACCGACGCGAGTTCCCTGAAACTATCCCATTGAATGGAGACTTCATCGGGGTGAGCATTTTGGCGATATCCAGGCCCATCTTCTTCGAAGTACCCAAAAGGAGTACATTGAATCTGTTGTAGTGTAGCCAAGAAATGGACCCCACTTGTCAGCCAAAGCAGTAGGTAGTGGGCAGAACTCGGCGGGGTGAAAAATCAAGCCCTAAAAAGATTCTAGATAGCTAAAATCGCCGGAATCTGCCATCGAGTTTGCCAGATGACCTTTGTTGAAGCCCCCTACATGGCGCGTCAGTTGTTGGTATTTAGCCGCTAAGCCTATCTAGGGATACCCTAAAGTTGTAAGTTTGTAGGTAGGGTTTCGCCGAGGCCTGAAACCGATGGTGAAAAAAACAAAAAGCTTTAGACATGTTCGGACCGCCAAGAGCGTAATACCATACGTCCTGTTGGTTGTTTGTATTGCTATATGAGGTTATATTTTGAGGGGGTCCCTGCCCGTCCTTATATAGTGTGGGGACATGATTCATGAAAATTTTAGCCGAATACTACACAAGGAGTCCTTCCCAATGTCTATCGGGTAGTTACCTTCTATTCAACTAGTTCTACTCCTGATCGGGTAGTTACAATAGGATAATGTACATACCATGTGTTATTTCTTATTCTAAAATATTCCATGTGTGAACAGTCCCACTGCCCCATATCTACAAACCACATTGAAATGGTCAATGTGGGTAATTTGTCTGGTACTTTAAAGTTGTAGAGCGTAGTTATCCTATTTTTGAGTTAGGGGAGGTTATCCAGATTCGGTGACAAATTTATCGGGGCAAAATGACTTTTTCTCTTATTATTATGAACCAGTGATAGGTGTTCTTTAGTAATAGTACATAATTTACTCTTCAATTAAACCTTTGAAGGTACAAAATTCAGTGCATATTTTGTTATTCTTGATTAGAGACTTCTTTTGGAGCATATATGTTAATCCTCATGAGACACGCTAGATGAAAAAAAATAAAACTAAAAGTTCCCAATTAAAATTATTTGTCCTCAATTTGATAGGCTTGATATTTAATCATAATGGTAGCCATTGGGTCAAATTTGGTAATAAATTAACCACCCAAGCTATTACAAAAAAGGACATATAATAACCTACTATATATGCATTTGAATTACCCACGTATGCCATTATAAAAATCACGAAACAAACTTAAAAATACCTTATAAATTAAAAACCATTGTCATTATTAAATTAAATAACCTAAAGGAGCCTCCGAAATCTCCTTCTAAATCAATTTGTATAGACAATTGTATCGACAATTGACTAAAAACTATTTCAAAAAACCTGACGGTATAAAAACGTTTTACCGCCATTGACTGCTCACCCGCCTGAGTGGAAACAGTTCAGGATGATTGTACTTGGCTGTTCGGTACATATTTAAGTTCTTAAGTTCTTACATCCCTTTTCCCAAAAAAAATAAGTTCTTACAATGCAATCTTTTTCCTAGCTTAATTAAGAAAAAGTCTAAAGTGGTTATTTCAATGGGAGTTTCATTTCGTGGTTTTCGGAATGCCACATCATTTAAAGAAATTTCGGTTGATGAATAAAACAGACAACCAATGTATAGTTCATTACCTTCAGTGTGAAGAGAACAAGGGCATCAGAGTCTTGTAAACCACCGAGTCCGTACACGTATTCTTCTTTCTGGGAACAATGCCTTGCAATATACTTGTGGCGCGTGGTGATTATGATTCGGCTATTATTTTGAATTATAGGAACTATACTCATTAGCATGTCCCACTCTGCAGTAGATGACAAATCATCAAGGACAATTAGGCAGCTCTTTCCTCCTACAAGCATATCCAACTCTTCCCTCAATTCATGAGATCCCATAATTGCTAGTTGTCTACTGGCAACCCCAAAATAAATTCCTTCCTTTAGTTGCATAATTAAGCTCCTAAGGAGCTCCATTGGATTGAAGGGACGCGTTACTGTAACATAAGCATGCTTATCAAACATGTTAATGAGGCCTGGGCTTTGGTAAACATCTTTGACTAGAGTAGTTTTTCCAACACCTCCCATCCCCCACACTGAGATCACCTGAAGTCCTTGATTATTTGGATCTGAAATAAGTTTGACCAAGTCCGACGTTTCATTCTCTCGACTGATAAGAGACGTACTCCGAATGACCACAGTTTCGATCCGAGTAAGGTGGCCTTTCATTATTGAGTTATAATCCTGAAAACAAGTAAAAATATTTGTCAATACATATATCACAATAAACTTTAAATTAATAATGTTTGCGCTGGAAACACGAGTATATGAGAACTTCTGTGTATGCATGCACGCGTATCCTACTACTATGAGCGTATCCTACTATTATGTCACTATAGTTTGCACCCTGCCAACAAGTTATAAGAATAATTAGTGATAAAAGCAAACACCGATCCTGGACCACCGGTGTGCATACTAGTCTGGATAGGTTTAGATCTAGGCATAGTTAGGGTGCGCGTCGTCGGTTTCGGCGGCGGCACTTTGTTTTTCGGGAGTGGCGGCGACGGCGCTGCTCTGGCGGATGCAAAGAATAATGTCTCAGCTCGTCGTCGGCGACGGCGGTGCTGCGGATCCGGGAGTGGCAGCGATAGGGGTGCTGCTCTGACGGTGTTCCTGGAGGTCAGTGGGACTCCTCTTTTGGTTTGCCGCCCGTTTGTTGGTGATGCCTTTGTTTGGCTTTGGTCGATCGAAAGTGGCTCCGATGAATTGGGTGAGGCTCCTTTTCCTTCCACTATTGGTGGAGGCAGAGTGGATTTTGCTTTGCTTTCTGGTTTCCTGGTGCTCTCGCCGAATCTGTTGAGGTCGTGCTTTGGGTCTTCGATGGCCATGGGGAAGTGGTGGCCGGATCTTGAAGCTTGACGGCCGATGTTCACGTCTCGCGGATTTCTTGCGGTCTTCCAATGCGTGGAGTTGGTTTCTTGGTCCGGATGGAGGTGGAAGATGGGGGATCGTTGGTCTGGCGCACGATGAAGCAGTTCGGCAAGCCATACTGGCGGCTGGGAAGCTGTGTGTTCTCCTTTGCTCAGGCAGAGGGTGGAGTGGTTTCCCCTTTGATGGGGCTGTTTTCTGGGTTGGTGACTTTGTCAGCGACTGCGGATTCAGTCCGGAGCATCCATTTAGTTGGTGCTACCGGTTCTTTTCTCTTCCAGGATCTCGATGGCGACGGCCGATGGACGCCAGAGGGGAGATGGTTTGCAGCTACAAGCTGGAGGTCCCTGTCGACATCTTGGGTGGTTCTGCGTCAAGACCTGAGGATCTTAGTTTCAAATTTGATTTCCTTAGGGTCTTGTACGTAAGTTTACATTCCTGGAGGATGATAGCTGTGGACTTCTTTGTAATTTATTCTTCCTCCAGGGTGTTGGTTGTAAGAGCCTGGTTCTTTTAATACACAGGATCCAGTCCCTTCGGAAAAAATAGAATAATAAGATTTCATCACGCACGTTTGTACCGGTTAACTTTCGATCTAGTACTAATTTCAGGCTTCCAGATCGAAGAGCTCGAAAAGTAAACGAGGCTCGAAGAAAAAGATGGAGGGGCGTACCATAATCACCTCGTTGCACCCGGATGGGGAACCCAAGTCTCCCAAGGGGGTTAAGACGACTGTGGTGAATCAGTGTGGATGTTATGTCAGGGAGAACATCCCCATTAGCTTTAAGCTCTGGAAGAAAACTAAAAGCACTGATAATGATGCTGACATCGTCCCTGAAACAGATAAGGAAATGCTATGGGCAGATGTCAAACAACGCTTCAGTTTCCCAGAGGACAAAGAAGAAATCTTTAAGGATTGGGTCATGAAGAAGATGGCTATTTCTTTCCAGACGTTCAAGAAGAACTTGAACAAAGACTACATAAAGAAGGGCCGCGTGCTAGACTTCGAGAAAAACTTCAAGAAGCAACATCCTTTTTGGGATGCATTCATGCAGTACAAATTGTCCGAGACCAGTGAGAAAAGGACAGCACAAGCCAAAGAGGGTATGCGACGGCGATCCCGAAATGGCAGAAAATGGAAGGCGACCTCACTGCAAGGGGAATCATACTGGCGACTTTCGACTGGCGCATCGAGCAAAGCATTTCTTCTACGCTTATGGAGGCTCCCTAAACCCGGAAGATGGCTCGCTTATCACCAGCGACGCCATAAGAGAAGCGGCCAACAGGCTTGATGAGGCACTTAAGGCCGTGTTCGAAGGCTGTTTCAAGCCGGACAGAGAGAAAGATGAGCTGACGTACGCTCTCAGGACACCGGAACACACTGGATGTGTGCGAGGTATGGATGTAGTTCCATGGAAGCATGGCTTCAGTGCTGGCATTGAGACCTATCGAAGCCGATCCAAAAAGAAAGCTGAACAGGAAGATAAGATGCATGCCCTGGAACAAAGGATAGCATCGATTGAAGGTGTAATGGCAGCTAGCAGCCAGCCACACCAACAAGAAGCCAGATCAGCCACTAATTTGGAGAGCAGCCCCTGCTCGCAACGCCGTAGCAGCGTTGCTTCCAAGGAGCACCCAGCCGGAGGTCAACTCACAGTGGTTGCGGACGAGCCAGAACATTACCCGGTGGATGACATCACCGTGAGGACCCCCTGCGAGCTTCTGTATCAGTAGAGGAAAAATATCAAACTGGTCGCGCATGGCATGAAGTGCCTGTCCAAGGTGGGACAATTCATGGCATGCCGATTTCGGAAGGATATGCTAGGGTCATGGTCGATCGAGTCGAGCCAGGATGGGAAGACCTCGACCTCGAGATCCCTGGTGGCGATGGAGAAGAGGAACTCGGACATGCTGTCCACACATGGATCTGTTGGAACAAGCGGTACATACGATTTGCGTCATCGAAAAGGCCCAGATTACATTTCGCCGATACACCAACTCCCGGCTCTGAGCCCACAAATTTACCGGTAGCTCAAAGAGGTCCCACTCCGGCTCCAGAAAGGACTCCTACTCCGGCACCAGAAAGGAGTCCCACTCCGGCTCCGAGTTCACCACCGGCACCACAAAGGAGTCCCAGTCCGGCTCCGAGATCACCACCGGCACCACAAAGGTGTCCCAGTCTGACTCCAAGATCAGCACCGGCAGCAGAAAAGAGTCCTAGTCCGGCTCCCGATGATGCAAGGGACTCAAGTGCCAGCTCAGGGCCTTGGGTCCCACCGTCACCGCCTCCGAAGGCGAAGAAGGAGAGTGTGAAGGCTTGGGTCCCACTGTCACCGCCTCTGAAGGCGAATAAGAGAGTCCCGCCGCCTCCTAAGAAGAGGAACCCCCTGAAGATGAAAGAAAAGCCTCCAACACCGAAGTTAGCATACGAAATGACTAAGGAGGAATTGGACGAAAGTGTGCGCAAGCATGTCAGAGATTATTTCGCGCCAAAAAAGCCTCCACCGGTGCATCAATGGTCAGAGGAAGATAAGAAATACATCAGATCTTTACTCCAACTGAAATACAAGGCACCCCTATTGGACTACGACCGCCAGATCACAAAGTACTGGGAGAAGAAAAGTAACTGTCGGCGCAACTAAGTTCCCCAGCTCAGACAACAGTCCAAGCAATCGATAACCCCGCTGAAAGTTCTTTTCGAAAATAATGCAGCTACTGCTCAATTTGTACTGGAAAGCGGCCTCACAAAAGCTCAGCTCCAAAGGGCAGAAATCGAGGTTCACCCAGGGGCAAACAAAAAACCATTTGTATTGGGGAACCTCTTATGTGGGAAGAGTTGATTCCGCGGCTACCAACTAGGATGCGTGAGTTGCATGCATGGTACCTGAAAGCAAGTGCAATGATGGATGTAATGTTCCGTGCTCGAGTACAAGATAGGCATTTCCATCGGGGGATGGATGACATATGAATTGAATTTGAAAATCTATATGATCTGTACCATCAAGACGCCTTAGACAAGTCTCTCCTCAATGTATTTTGTATGTAAGTGTACTTCCTACCATTTGTATATAGTACTCTAACTCTACTAATTATGTGTCTTCTCATCCTCTCCCTTCTTTTTTAATCGTGTAGGATAAAGGTGCAAGAATGCCAAAAAAAAGGGTACTATCACGTCGGCTTCATTGACCCATGTAATATACATGAGGAGAGTGTCAGGAAATGACCTAATCAAACCGAGAACAATATACTCAGGGCCTTGCATAAGCAGAATACATGTCAATACATTCTGTTTCCGTACAACTTCGAGTGAGTTCTTTATCTTTTTTCTTAACTTGATTGTATATATATGTGTGTGTGTATATATATATATATATCAAACATTTCTTATACATATATGTGTATGAAACATATTCCACTGGATCCTTCTTATTATCGAGATCGATAAATGCCGAGTTCGGGTGTACGACTCCTTGAGGAAGCCAACATATTATTACCAAGACCTCATAAACATCATCCAAAGGGCATGGGCTCGCTTCCTCAAAAAACATATAGGAATCGCGTCAACACCATGCGATCTACAATTCAACACTAACTTTCCGGTACGAATGCATATCACACATCTACTGTCATTTCTTTAATCAACATAAATATTTCATAACCCATCTTTATATATGTATATATAGTGTATGAGACAGCAACAAGGAAACAACCTATGTGGCTACTACGTATGTGAGTACATGTTGGATTTTTGCTACTGCAGCTCGATGACACAACATGAAATCAATATATGTAGAACAACATTACTAACAATTACTTGCATTTAGTTCCATCTAGGTATTAATTGAAAATATTGGTGTTTGCACTTGACAGATTACTAATATGGTGGAGGAGCACATCCAACTGGAAAGAATCAAAGCAATTCAAGAATCAATCTGTGGATTCCTCCTAGATGAGGTCATAAACCCAAATGGAGAATTTTATGCGGATCCTAAGATAAGTGTGGGTCTAGTGGATCCGAATAAAGACATCAGCGATGATGAGGCGGCTGACACTTAGTATCTTGTACAAATTTGTCGAACAAAACTTATGTGCATGACGACTTGTAAATATATTATGTGCATGACGACTTAGTGTATGTAATTATAATAAATGTATTATCTTGTATGCTAGATATGAATATATATGAATACGCATATGTACAAGAATATGAATATGTAGACGTACACGAATATGAATACACAAATGTATACGAATTAGTTGAAACCCAAAAAATGAAAAAATAGAAAAGAAAAAAAAAGACATTTAGTACCGGTCGGTATCACCGACCAATACTAAATGGCTTGACCTGTTGCGCCTACGTGTCATGCACTTTAGTACCGGGCGGCCTGACCAGTACTAAGTGACGGCGCACTTAGTACTGGCCAGGCGGTACCGGGCGGGCGACCGGTACAAACCGGTGGTTCCCGCCCGGTACAAATGAAGGTTTTTCTAGTAATGGGTTAGAGATGCTTGTAAGGAATAGCCCCATTAAGCCATAGTTCGTGATTTTGATGATTGTGTGGCAACATAATTAATGGGACTAACAAGTTTATGAGCTTAATTTTGCAGAATTTTTAGGTCCCATGGTTGTAGGTTAAACCGACAATATCAAAATTGACTGGGTCGATGCATTGGTAGGACCAATGCCGAGTCAAGTAAAGAAGATCCACGGCGACCGGTTAAACCAACGCTTGGACTCAGAGTCGTCGGTGCAATGGTCTTACCATTTTCCAGAGAGCATGTCAAGCGGCCAAGAGCAAAGTCTTCAACACCGGTTGAACCAACGGTGTGTCGACACAAGGCGTTGGTGAAATGATGTCAGCAGAAGAAGACGAAGTGCAACAACTATATATGAGGCAAACCTATAGTGACCGGTGAAACCGACGCCATGTCAGTGCAAGCATCGGTACATCCACATCAGCATCAGCAGCTGTTAGACGGTCCAACGACTAGTTTTTGACTGTGCGCGACCGGTTGAACCAACGCTACGTGCAGTTTTGGCCCAACGGTTAGCAACGACTATTATGAATTGGTGGCCTATATATATGCCTCACCCCAGATCATTTGAGATTATTGGAGTCGTGAGGAACCCCATACACACTGGAGAACATCTTCAAGCCACCCGTGAGCTTAGTGATCATATAAGTAGTGGCGGATCCAAGAATTGAACATTGGGGTGGGGGGGGGGGCTTATTTCTCCTTCTTCCTCCCTCCCCTCTTTTTCTTCTTCTTCCTCCTCCTCCTCTTCCTCTACTTCATTCATGGCTAAAGAATGTTGGGGGGAGGGGCTTCATGGGATGCATAGGGGTAGGGAGGGGTCCAGCCCCCTGCTCCGACGCTGGATCCGCCACTGTCTAGAGGCATTAGCACAAACTATGTGTGTTAGTGCTAGGATTAATTCTTGAGAGAGTGTGAGACAAATGTGTGCTACCTTATGGATTGGTTCTTGATGAACCATACTTGTACTTGGTGCGCCGGCCCCTTGAAGGTTTGAAGGCTCGCCGGCAAGTCATCGACCCTCTGGCTTGGTGTGGAGTGGCGTTGATGGCTTTGTGCTTGGGACCTGAAGACCCCCATCCTTCATGGAGAAGCTCCTTAGTGGAAAGCAGGATCAAGGTGATCGGGAACTTGGTGTGAGCCCTGGTGGCCTAGCTTTTGTGGCAAGTCAAGGTTTCCCTGAAGAGATTTGGTGGCTGAGAAGTGATACTCTTGATTGCGTGCTTCAACAACGTGGACTTGGGGTAGCTTATTACCTACCAATACCACGGAACACATTCTTGTGTCAAGAGTTCTCTTTCTCTCATCCCCCCTTTATGTTTCCGTATTTTATATTTGCAATTTGTGTGTCTTTATATTCTTAGTGTAGTATCTTGCTAGGATCGGCTATAGGTTACAAAATTCTTTTGGGATGAGAATTTCACACTAGTTAAAGCTTAGTTGCACATCTAGATAACTTGTTCTATTTAAGTTTTGTGCAATTTAGTTGGAGCCATAGGTTTAGGTTTTATGTTGCCTAATTCACCCCCTCCCCTTCTTAGACTAAGAGCACCCATTTCTTTTCAATGCTCTTACTACATGTCCTATATGTTCAAAGGTTCCTACATAAGCAAGATAGATATTCATCAACATTGTTCCCAAAAAATGATACGTTTATTGCAACTGTCTACTAAAACGTGGCATAAAGACGTAGTACATGAAGCAATATTTTATGTCACTTGTTATATATGATTTCTGAAGAAATGAACATTACCTTTTGGTAGAAAGCATAAATAGTATGACCAGCAGATAGCTGCTTGAGCTCTGACACAACACTATCTTGCCCTGCACACAAGCTAGCAATTTCAACTTCTGATGTGCACACTATGATCCGGCTCCCTTTCATATTGTTTGGGAAGGATTTTTTAATCTCATCCCACTCTTCAATGGTGGATAGCCCATTAAGCACAACCAGGTAGCTCTTCTCATTAACATACCCATTGAACTCATGGACCAACTCTTGCCATGTCTTGTCTCCATCCAACAAAGCATCAATCCCTGTGGCTGACTGGAACTGTTTCACCAAACTCTGTAGAAATCCTTTTGGATTGAAAGGCTGCGTCACCCTAACCCATGCCCGGCACGAGAATTTCCTTTGGATATATGGGTTCTCGTATGCTGCCCTGATGATGGACATCTGCCCAAGAAAGCCACTCGTTCCCCATATTGCAATCACTCGAAGCTTCTTGTCCTCCTTGTCGATGAGTTGATTGAGATCCACTTTCACAGTATCCCTTGCTTCGTAGATGCCGAATATTGGTGCCGCTGCAATATTAGACTGCTCAGTGGTGGTGGTAGGCTTGAAGCCGGCGCTGTGGATGAGTTGGTACTGCAAGTTTCTCTGGTTCATGTCCTCCACCCTGGCTCTGAGCCCCTTCATCTCCGCCGTAATACGGTGCCGCTCTAGCATGGTGCGTGTGAGGCGCCACCCAGATGGTTTCTCCCAATGAACACTGTATTCTTGGAGGCAATCCTCCACATCGTGAGCAAGGCTGCGGAGTTGCCTCACCCTGCTCCTAGGTACCTTGCGATAGTTCTCCTCCTCTTCCGCATCCCTCAGGGTAGACTGCATCTCTTCCAGCTCGTCTGCAAGGAAAACCATATCACGCTTTGCAACCTGCGTCAACGCAGACTCCTCGGCGATGGCGGCCTTGGCCCCGCTTAGCAGGCCGTTGAGGACCGCCTTGCCGACGCTCGCCACCGCCGCCTCCATTACTCACCCTCTCCTGTTGTGGTGGTTTTGCAAATTTGCAATGGTGGTGGAAGTGGAACGGCTAATGCTGCGTGGGGTACATGTGCAGAAGCCGACCTTAAAAAAAGTTAAAGAAGAGGATCTCAATATCAGGACAAGCAAGTAGCCACTTTTGTATCGAAGACTTGACTTGGCCGAATGATGTTGAAAGTGATCGGATACTCTAGTCTAAGAGGGGAGGGTGTTGACACAGAATCGCGCCAACACACCCGAATGCGCTAGAACACGCAGGAGATCGTCAAAACGATCTGAACCAGCAGAACCCTTGCGAACCGGTCTGACCGGTTCCACAGACCAGTCTGACGGTGTGGAGCAGAGAACTGCGATGACCTAGAAACGCGAGCTTGGGAGGGACCTCGTCAGAGCTCGCGCAGCTAGGGTTGCTCTGAGGTCGGTAGGCTACTCAGAACGCCTTCGAACGCCGTCGAGACGCAAAAAGAACAAAATTAGGGTTTGGAAAAGCTAGGGTTTGAGAGGAACAAAAAGTAGATGTATTTTGTATTGATTCGATTGGGAATACCTCAATCGGCCTTAGCCTTTATATTTATAGGCCGGAGAAGTCGTACCCCTTCTCCAAGTCGGATTATACAAAGTTTCCACAAATAAAAATAACTCCTACTCGGACTAAAACTAGGCAGACCGGTCGGCCTCTAACTTGCCAAATTTGGCTGTCAACAGAGGGGTGAATTAGGCAACTTAAAAACTTAACCTAAGGCTCTAACTAGTTTGCACATACAATTAAACTATTGCAACTATCTATATGTGCAACTATGGTTCTTCTAGTGTGAAACTCCCATCCCAAAAAGAGTTTAGCAACATATAGACAATCCTATCAAGATACTATTCTATGAAAGTAAAGGCATACAAAAACTGCAATAAGTAAATGAGCAAGCTTAAAGGAGGGATTAGAGTAAGCAAACTCTTTGACACGAGAATTTATCTCGTGGTTCGTTTAGCCACAAAGGCGCACCTACTTCCATGTTGTTAAAGCACTCACAAAGAGTATTGCTTCTCGGCAATCAAGTCTCTTCCAGGGACACTGAGTCACCACGGTCACCTTGATTCCGATTTCCACTAAAGAGCTTCACCAAGAAGGGTGGGGTCCCCACGTCCCCCGCACAATGTTCGCCGACGCCGCTCCACATCAAATCGGTGGGTTGAAGACTAGCCGGCGAGCCACCAAGGCTCCAAGGATGGCCGGCACACTGAGATATAATTTGGTTCACTCAAGAACCAGCTCACAAGGCTCAACACCTTTCTCTCTCACTCTCTCAATAGCTAATTCTAGCACTAACACTCACAAAGCTTGTGCTAAATCTAAGAATTTGATCAATATGCACTTGGATGGTTTGGGGATGTTCTTGGGTGTGGGTATGATGTTTTGGAACTCCAGCAACTCCAAAATGGCCGGGGAAAAGACATATATGTAGCCCACAAACTTGAAGTAGCCGTTTGTAGCCGTTGAGGCATTTCTGCGAGTACCATCGGTTCAACTGATGTGGGGGGGCGTCTGTTTAACCGGTTTCTCACAAACTGAAGCTCGCTGTTGCGCTTCTGACGCGCTGTCTGCTGCTGACTCAGCATCATCGGTTTAACTGGTGCTGAAGAGATCTGACTTGACTTTCCTGCAGCGCTGACGTCATTGCACCGACGCCTTGCTCCGATGCACCACCGGTTTAACTGGTGCTGAAGACCTGGTTTCTGGCCGCTTGATATACTCTCTGGACAACGGTACGGTGAATGCATCGACGCCTATTTCTTGACCGTCGGTTCAACCGGTGCTACTGAGATTTCTTGACTTGGTCTTCATGCGCTCTGTCCAATGTACCGATGCATGTGCGTCGATTTATCTGATGACTATCGGTTAGACCAACTGTTTCTTCATCCACTTGTCCAACTCGTCGCGGCGATCATTTGGACACCTCAAAATATTTTTTTCACTATGGTTTGAGTGTTTCGACGGTGAATTGGACACATCTCTACGGCAAATTGGTCACAATTGATTTTATCTATGGGACCTAAAAATCCTATAAATGTGATCTCATAAACTTGTTAGTCCCATTGATTATGTTGTCACACAATCACCAAAATCACAAACAATGACCTCACGTCATGTTCCTTACAGATGTGACCAAGTCCAAAAAAATACTAGTATTTTGGCCAGTAGACTACAATTATGGTACACTTTCTATGGCTGGACTAGAGGCAAAATGCACTGTACACACGGTGGCGGTGACTCGTCAACTGTGTGAATTAAATTGAAGAACCTTGCAAGGCTGACTGCAAGTGCTGATAACGGTATTCAACTCGATGGAGCAGGTACTGCCAACGCTAGGTTCTGAACGAGATGCCAATCATTAGTTAAAAACTGAAGCGATAATATATATACTCCAAAATTTTCGGAATGACTTTTTAAAATGGAGGGAGTACTTTTGAAGACTTGACCACTGAGCTGGTATCCAAGTCCCTAAAAACAAATGTAATTTCAATAGCATCAAGCGTCCGTCTGGGTTCTTCTTTCCTCCTAACGGACGGGTGATTACAGATTCTTTTTTCGCGAACATACCTGAGCACGTATTTCATTAAGAGAAAAACAAATGATTACAGATGGCCCAACAGCTCCCGTAAGGACGACGAAACCGCCTAACCCTTATATATTTTTTTTAGAGTTTTCTAATCCTTGTTATTTGGGCAACTAAAAAAAAGTTCGGGGTGACCAATTGGGCTTTTTCAGTGCTAATAGCATCATCGTGTCACCCGTCTTCAACGGGACCTCACATGCAACGAGGAACTGCACGTGAGATGAAACGTCCGATCACGGTGCCCACCACGTGCCACTCGGTAAAAACAAAGGTGGAAATTAGCTAAACAAGATCCAGATCGCAGCTTTGGCTTCTTGAGGGATTAAAAGCTTCATCAAGTTCCAGACCGGACCTGCAAGGCTCCACGGACCACGAGCCAAGTGTGCTGTGTGCATTATTTTTCTTTTCCCCAGAAAAAAACCAAGCCTAGTGTCTGGCCTGTGCCTTCTCGCAGTTTCAGAAAAGAAGAGAGACGCAAGAGAAGAGGCAGAGGGCGCCATTGGAGCTCTGCTTTGCAATTTCAGGGCATGGTGGGGCCGAGAGGCGATGCAGTTGGACAGAACAGGGTTGCGCGACGGTGTTGATGTTCACGGCACGCGCGCGGGGTTATTGTCGGATTTCCGTCAGGCGCCTTGAACCAGAATGGAACAGGAGCGCAAGAAGCAGAGCAATCCGGAGCAGAGGAGCACAGCACAGCCACGATCCCAACAGCCAGCCGCTGCTCCGCTCCGTCCAGTCCGCGCCCGTGCAACCCCCACCTCTGCTTGCGCTCCCTGCCCGTCTCCAACGCACGACCGCACACCGTCCTCTGCTTAAGGTCCACTGTGGTCTTTAAACTCGTTCAAAGAACCTCAGTTTGGGACTTCGGAAAACTAATCTCTCACACAGAAAAATCCATACAGTAAGAGTCTTTTCGGTATTAGAACAATTGATTGAAGTAAACATATTGTATTTGTACATCGATATGGCACTGCAGAATGGCAGTGTGTCATATCACAAGAACTTGCAATGGTCGCACAGACAGCAGAATAACTTAAATGGACTAGAACGAAACAGGGCACTACGAATGGAAGTTTAGATTACAGCAAATCGTCAGTATACAAAAGGGAGGGAAACAGGGAAGCAGAAAAGGAATACTGTCTACCGTAGCTCGGCACAGCCTCCCTTCAAAACAGTTTTTTTTTTTTTGGGATTCTTGACAAGCTCCTCCTGCACGTTCTTCCTGGAGTCGATACCCCATCATTTTTTGGCGGGCCGAACGAGCAGCCCCAACACAATAAGATAGAGACAAACTGCAAGTTTCTTAACGGAAACTTTCTAGCTTGTAGCGTGGGGGTTGATGGTTATTGGTGGCCTGGCCAACTTGTGCAAAGCACGTGAGCTCACAAATCCAAGTACCCCATGTGATAGCTCCACAATCAAGGAGTCATCCGAGCCGGCCATTTTAATTGCTCCCTCTGATGGCTCCAAGGCTAGCTCATAGCTTACATTTTGTTAGACTTAGCAATAGCAGCTTCCCTTTTAATTTCGTTTTGATAAATCATGCACGCATGTTTATGTTGGTTACAAGTTTGGCAACCAATCAGTGATCCGTATTTATATATTGCGATATTATTAGAGAATTACATGCAAATTGCAATAGAAAAGCTTATTTAGGTGGCAGTCATAATGGCATGCCATGTGATTCCTCGTTGAGGTGTTTTTCTTCAGATCTGGAACTATGGAATTCTCAATAAATTTGACGTCTGCAGTCTGGCAAGGATTAGCGAAGAAGCTGCCATATAAAAGTTGAACCTGTGCTCCTTAATGCAACCTCGATCTTGTCCTCCTTCAAAGTTAAAATGGAGTGCGAAATGCCTGCGTGTTGATGGCATTGGGACCTGAGCGAATCGTCTCAGTTCAGGTTCATTGCGTTTCCTGACGAATAATCAATCGTACGGGCACCTGACACCTTGCAATTTCGCCAGTAGACTTAGGGAGTAGAATACCGACGTCAAGTCAAATGCGTGCATAGATGAGAGAGCAAGGCGCATGTGAGGACTGAGGACGCCTCGATGGAAGTACAATACACAACGAAGCATCAAGTAAAACTGATTACACAGAGACGCCATAGGCAGGATACTGAGTTACTAACATATCTTAACTATATGCATTCTTGGAAAATACAGGGGCAGTAGGGATGGAGATTAGCACACACATCAAATGTTCACCACAGAAGGGTAACAAGGATGCAGCAAAAGCAAATGACCTGGCACGATCAATGATGACTGACTCCGCAACACCTCACCACCTCTTCAAAGTGGGTCCACTTGGATTCCTAGCAAGCTGGGCCTGCAGGTCTACCATGAAGTCGTCCTTGTAAGTCTTGTTGTCCATCATAAATTCCTTGAGGCTTGGGAGAAATGGTAATCCAGAAAACAGCCCTGTGTTGGTTTCTTCAACACTACCACAAAAATCCAACCGCTCAAGCTGAAGCATCGCCCTGTCTTCAAACTCCACTGATTTGAGACCGTCTATGTCATTCAGTTCCAGCACCATCAGACTTGGGAATGCTTCTGGATGGAAAATGAGCCGGAGGTCTTCACCTTGAAACGACTTCGCCCACAGAAGTAAGCTGACCAGGTTCGGTAGCTTCCCAAGGACTTGGAGTGCGGTTTCGTGCTCCAGTATCCTAGAGCTCCTTAGTGTCAACTTCACAAGATTGTGCAGCCCCCCGACCCATCCTGGCAATTCGACCAGATTGCCGTACAGCTTGAGGCTCTGGAGGTTGTTTGGAGGGGAGGTCAAGCCATCCAAACAGCCATGCAAACCTGGCATCCCAAGTGACTGCACTAGCAAAGATTCCAGGCAGCTGAGATTCGCAACAACAGAACAGAACTCCTGACCATTTACCTTGCTGATGCCGGTCACAGCTAACTTGCGCAAATGGGCAAGCATTTTTAAGTCCCGTAAGATTGTCCTGTTGACAGCAATATTCACAAGACCCAATGTGCGCAGGGATTTTAGTTTCCCGATCCCTCTTGGCATGTGGGTTGGAACCTCTCCACTCATCAATAAAGGGAACACCGTGCAGCAAAAACACATGCAGATGTCACGCTTCTTCATGTCCAGATCCAAATCCAAACCGTCTTTACCTTTAAGAGTTTGAGGTCCACAACAAGCCACACAACATACCAGCAAAGATACAGTAAGAATGCATGACTTGTTCTTGAATACTTTTGGTAGATCTTCACTCAAATCTTCGAGTAGGTCCATCTCATGTTGTCCAATGCCCGCAACACGAAGATACTGTAGCTTCCTAAGTTTGGTGATGGTCTTTGGAAGTTTCCATATCCGTGTAAATGCAAGATCTAATGTCTGCAGTTGAGTAAGATTACCTATCGAATCTGGCAAGTGAAAAATACGTTGACATCCTCTTAGAGAAAGGTATCTAAGGTGACGGAGCCTCCCTATATTCTCAAGGTGATGATCAAATAGACTTGACGTGCCTTCCAAGTCCAGCACCCGCAAGAACCTCATCTTCTCAGAAATGAAAAATGGCCTCCATTTCCCAAACACCGTTAACGAGCGTATGCGGGAAAGATCAACTGAGCTCTCAAACTCACTCTTATCTCCCTCCCAGTTGGTGCTTATGACAAGGTGGCGAACTATGCCTTGGGTGTTTGAGCTGCAACCTTCCTCCATTCTAAAAACAAGATTTTCTTCAATTGACTTTGATATGCTAATCTCACGCATGAGATCATGGACCTGGCAAGAGTCGATTCCTTTTCGACTATTAACTGATAGTTGAGATGGTAGGATCATGCTCCTCTCTATTAGTTCCATGAAGTACTGGTCAGCTACTTCTTCTGGGGACTTATCTCGAATCTCCCTAGAGTAACCTTCTGCACTCCACCGTCGTATCAAACGTCTTCGACTAACCTTGTGATCTTCAGGAAAGATGGACATATACAGGAAACAAGATTTGAGATGATATGGTAGACCATCATAACTTTTACCAAGAATTGTTTTTATGGCCTCAAGCTCCGGGTTCATTTCCAATTCAGCACTAATATGCTCATTCAATTTCCTCCACTCAACTGCTACTTTTGGTTGGTTTGCCAAGAAGCCACCAATGGTGACTATTGCAAGGGGAAGTCCATTGCACTTCTTCAAGATCATTTTGGCCTCTTCGATTAATTCAGGATGTTTACCCAAATCTTTGGCCTCTTTAAATACCTGAAATCAGTAGAATTTAAGTTGTTTGATTAGAAAATACTTATGAATGGTATGTGTGTAGTCTTTACTTATTTATTAAAATGTCTATGATACAACTATATTAGCTTTACGGCTATCCAAGCATAGACCTGCAAGTTATGTTGTCCTTATATATATATATGCTATAATGAAAGTTCCACACAAATTATAGGATTATAGTGTAACAGTACCTTTCTTGCAAAGAGGTCTTGTGCATCCTTGTATTTAAGAACTTTGAGCTTGTATATGTTTTCTTCTTTCTTTGAACAATGTTTTGCTATACTCTCTTCCCTTGTGGTCACTAAAATGCAGAATGACGTATCCAATTTAGGGAAGCTCTGTATTATGTGGTCCCATTCTGCCCTATATGACACATCATCAAGAACAATCAAGCACTTCTTCCCCTTAAGGAGCCTAGCTAACTCTTTAATTAATGCTTCGACTCCCATCATTGCTACAGTGTTTCTTGTTCCGTGCCCAAAATCCATTGCTCCCTTTTTTCAGAGGAAGACTGCACACTTAGCTGTACAATTAAGCTCCTAAGAAACTCCTTGAGAATAAAAGGGCGCATCACCGTGATACAAGCACACTTCTCAAACATAGCAATCAACTTCTGGCTTTCATAAACATCTTTGACTAGGCTAGTTTTCCCAAGACCACCCATTCCCCACACTGAGATCACTAAAATGTCTTGAGTAGATTGGTTGCAAATAAGTGTGACCAGCTCAGACTTTTCTTTCTCTCGCCCAATAAGTTGAGATTCCTCAAAAGCACTTGCCATAGTTTTACGGCGAGTAAGGCTTTTTGTGTCCACCTTGCTCTGATCGCCTCCATCGGGTTGATTTCCTAGTATCTCATTTGTACTTGTTGAGGCTGCATTTGAGCTAGATGTTGGCATCGATAACTTTTGTGGACACTGAGGACCCTAAACATAAGCATACAATCAATGACAATATTGTAATCTCGATATTAAATAATATTTTCTCTAGAAAATAAACTGTCTTTATCGTAAAACTATAATTCATTGCAGACAAATGTTGATGCTTGAGTATTAAAAAGGCTCGAATACTTAGATAAGAACAAGAATATAATTATATTGGAGGCTGGCATCACCACCATCACGCTCCCAGTTCCGGCCCCGCCGCGGTATCGAAGAAGTCTGCGATGCGTGCATCGGGGTCCCAAGCGCGCTCTCGCAGCGTGGTCTCCAGCCTCGCGTGCGCGACCACTGCCAGCACCTCTTCGCCAGGGCCCGGCCTGCGTCCATCAATCGCTGAGGCTGGGGCGACGAGGAACGGGTGTGTGCTTGTGGAGAGAGAGAGAGAGAGAGGGCCGGGGAGATGGCCTTTGAAGGCAAGTAGTGCCGTGCTGGATGGCTGACGTGGTCCGAAACCAGGGTTGTTTCGGCTGGGTGGTAATTCGTACGGTTTCGTTAGTTGGCATGTGTAAGATGTCTAGTTAGATGAGGGACCAAAATCGGACTATATATAGTAATAAGTTCAGGTAGAAAAACACACAAATTTATCCATAAAAGAAAAATAAAATGGATTTATAGAAGGAAAAGATAATGCTGCTGCGGAACATTCCCAAAGCCAATATGTGACTTTGAGGCACTGCAGGGTAGACTGGTGATGCTAAGGGCACACGCACCCAAACTGCCAGATCGGCCTTTACATTTAATTTGTTTCCGGCCAAGAGAAAGGTATATATGCACATATAGCTCACGTTATGCACCTATTGTTTGCTATGGGATCTATCACGTTAAAAAAATCCGTTTGGGGATCACGTTTTAGGTTAGGGATCCATCACGCTATGGCTAATTGCAAGAGATTTTGCCTAATTTTTCTGTTTTCCAAATTATATATATATATATATATATATATATATATATATATATATATCCTATTACTTCCTAAAATGTAATATATAATAGTAGACATCTAGATCTACGTAAATGTACGGTTCACACATTCACTTTAAATTATGGTAAAATATCCTCTACAGTGAGTAGTCCTTAGAAATGTGAATCAATACATTGTTTGGTGTGCCTATAAAGATGTGGCATAAAAAAAATAGTAGATCCAACAAGCTGAGATCGTAATAATGAAAGAATAAAAAGAGTTAGCACTAGTTACTTAATTAGACGATTTCTGATCGAAGGAAGAATTGTACCTCATGGAAAGCATAAATGGTCTGATCAGTGGACAATTGCTTGAGCTCCATTGCTTGGCTTTCTTGCCCTGCACATAGGCTTGCAACTTCAACTTGTGAACTGCAAACTATGATTCGGCTCCCTTTCTTGTGGTTCGGGAGACATGCTCTAATCCCATTCCAGTCTTCAAAGGTGGACAGGTCACTAAGCACAATCAGGTAACTCTTCTCGTTTACGTATCCAGTGAACTCCTCGGCCAACTCTTGCCCTGCCTTCTCGGCCTCCAGCAGAGTTGACACCCCCACAGCTGATCTAAACTGCTTCACTAAGCTCTGGATGAAGTCATTCGGATTGAACGGATGCAAGACCCTTACCCATGCCTGGCATGGAAATTTGTTCTTGATATCTGGGTTCTCGTAGGCTTCCCTGATGATGGATGCCTGCCCAAGGTCACCACTGGTTCCCCACACAGAGATGACTCTAAGATCCTCACCCTCCTGGTTGATCAGGTCAACAAGATCTGCTTTTGGTTTGTCATGCTTCGCAGCACGCCGCGCTTCATCGATGCCGAATATCGCTGCAGCTGTAATGCCGGACAGCTCAGCGGCAGTTTCAGGCTTGGAGCCGGCACTCTTGATGAGCTGGTAGCGAAGGTTCCTCTGGCTCACGTCCTCAACTCTGGCTCTCAGCTCCTTCATCTGCTTGGCGATGCGGCGCCGCTCCCGCAACGTGCGAAGGCGCCACCAAGATGGCTTGTGGAGATGTACGGAAAAATCTTGGAGGCAGTCCTCGGCGTCGTAGGCCACGTCACGGACTTGCTTCACCCAGGTCATGAGCACCTCGTGGTCGTCTCGCTCGCCATGCGCGGCCCTTAGGAAAGCCTGCATCATCTCGAGCTCCTCCCTGATGAAAGCATGATCGCGCTGGATGCCGAGCTGCAAGGCCACCTCCTCCGCGACAGCGGATTTGGCATAGCCGAGCGCTCCATCCAGCACGGACTTGCCCACGCTCAGCGCTGTCGCCTCCATGGCTCTCCTCTCCGATGTGCTGTGTGGGTGGAAGGAGCTGCTATTGTGCTATTGCTTGGTGCCGGTCCAGAGCCCAACCATGGGTTAAAAACAGGAGCTCGGCTGCAAGGCCGAGCAAATTGTCAGTTTCTTATAAAAGCTTGTCGGAGATGCGAACAGAGCGGGGGAGTAGTCACGTGAGGCCTCAGCGAAGAATGCAAGTTCATCGCCTAGGTACTTGTACTATATATGCTACTCGAGTAATATGTTTCAACTGGTACTATATATGCCATTGTTGCAAATAATGAATTAAGTAGGCTCTGTTATGAAACAAGCAGTTACATTGGTGATCAATTATGAAGTCCTTATATGTAAACAACAAGGGAATCCAACCACCTCGAAAGAGTGCCTCCAAGGGGTCACCCCGAAGGGGTGTCTCCAAGAGGTCATGATGTCTGTTCGATGGGTATATATTGTACACAACTCATCAATGAGAATCAATCTTTTCATTCCACAATTCTCACTTCTAGCAGGCTCATTACATTCGTCTCGCGATTTACGACTCATATAAGGCAAAATGGAGCAGGTTTGGTCCTGCCTCGATTGCCTTGTTCATTCCATCACAAATTCATGATCATTCGGCAGTGCTCGTGTTCACTCTGAGCATCTTCTGCTCGAGCATTCAATCAAGCTCCGGGTGCATGTAAAAGGACACGTCAAGGCCACCTCCTCGGCAAGGGCCGATTTGGCATAGCCAAGTGCTGCGCTCAGCACGGACTTGCCCACGCTCAGCGCCGTCGCCTCCATGGCCCTCCTCTCGAGTCTGCTAGCTGTGTGGATGGAGCTGACGCTGCTAATGCTTAGTGCTCATCCAGAAGGTAACCATGGTTTTAAAAAGAGGAGCCCATTAGCTGCAAAATGAAGCAGCTGACATTTTTCATGAAGACTTGACCTACTTGATGAAGTCCTAAAATTAAACTTTATTATTCAAATCCTCATCATGAAGGCCACAACGTTTTGCTATACATGTTCACATGGGAGCTGTTGGGCCAACCATGTGGTCGCTTCATGGCTTGAAAGGCTAGCTCATAGCTTGTATTTTGTTAGACTTAGCAGCTTCCCTTTCAATTTCCGTTTTGATAAATCATGCGATCTGCAGGACAATATTGTTTATACGGAATACGACGATGTCCGCATTACATGCGACTTGCAATAGAGAAGCAAATTTAGCTGGCAGTCATAATGGCATGTCATGTGATTCCTCTATGGCTCTAACAAGGCTGCAGAGGACTTTTTTTATTTGCAGAGCGCTAGCGTATTGCAGGTTTACTGTGACTTTTTTTAAAGCATGTGAGTCAACGCGCGAAGAAGCCACCTCCTGGCCTCGAGAAATCTAGAAATTAAATGTGTGATCAAACAAAATAGCAGTATTGATGTCGGTAACATGTGAGCTCCACAAATTATTCCATGGGTGATGCTTTTCTTCTGATATGGAATTATGAGGAATTCCAAGTTAGCCAAGTTACCTTTTAAAAAGTTGAACTTGTGATTCTTAATGCAACCTTTATCTTATTCTCTTTGAAACTTAAAGGGAGAAGTCCACTTTACACCCTTAAACTATCACAAAAGTCTGATTTTCAACCTTTAACTACAAAATTGGATAACAAAGACCATCCACCTGTTGAAACCGGGCAAATTTGGCCCTTTATGTGGTTTTGAAAGTGGTTTTCTATTTTGTGAGAATTAAAACTATTCAAATTTTAACTAAAAAATTTATAAGTAATTCATTTTAAATAAAAAAGTACAAAATGGGTATAAATTTTTTTCTGAAAATGTAACCTATGTATTGGTCCGATACTTTTCAGTTATTCAGATCTAATTTTTTATTTTCACAATATTTAGTTGCTTGTAATTATGTCTATTGTTGTTAAATAACTAAGATTCCAATAGAGCAATAACAAATAGGTTACATTTATAGAAAAAATTTGGTACTAGTTTCATATTTTTTGATTCAAAATGAATTAGTTTTCATTTTTTAAATCTAATTAGAATTTTGTATTTTTTTTAAAAAATACAAAACTAACTTGGAAATCACCCCAAGGGCCAAATTAGCCCGGTTTAAACAATTTGATGGTCTACGTTATACGGTTTTATAGTTGAAGGTTGAAAATCAGACTTCTGTGATAGTTGGAGGGTGTAATTTAGACTTCTCCCAATGTTAAAATGGAGTGTGAAATGGAGCCACCCACAACTAGGAAAACGGTTTTAGGAGCGGGTAAAAATATATTTTTAGTGGCGGGTGCGATTCCCGCTCCTAGTTCTTGCATTTTTAAATGTTATTTTTAAGGTGGATAACACGCCCACCCCTAAAAATGTTAACCCATTTCCACTGATGGGTGGGTTGACCCACCCCTTAAAATGCATGTCCAGGAGCGGGTGCGGGGGTGGCCCGCCTCAAGAAATGAGTTCCTAGCCTGCCAAAAAATTCACCATACGATTCTGTTTCTCACTATTTTTTAAAATTTGGATTCCCGCCAATTTTAATCTATCAAAATAGTTTGCGATTAAGACATGGAATACATTTGATAAATATAAATACTTACGCATGTGTAAATCTCTCTTCACCCTCATATGCTCACATATATAGTACCCACATTACACGAAATTTAAAGGCTGCTTGTGGCACAAGAAGTTCTGTCGGTGGGATGAGCCCCTCCTTTGGCAACGTAGAACTGGTAAGCCCTATTGTAATAAGAAAGAAATAGGAAATTAGTTTATATATGTATACTTATGGAGAATTAAGCATGATGTACATATGAAAGATAATAAGTGCACTCACAATCCTACGATGTTTGTAAATTCTTTGTATCTACTCTTTGACCAATTCAAGGAGTCTAATACAAGAACTCTTTCACGCTTTGGCTGCAGTACAAAAGCAATCCAGTAATTCTTGGAAAAATATTATTTTTAGGTTTGGATCGGAGTAATTATTTATTATGTCAAATGATTTAAATTAGATTGATCAGATGTGGTACGATATAAATATGAAATCCATATCTTGTCATAATGTCATCATCACATTGGGACCTGAGGGAATCGTGTCAGTTGAGGTTCATTGCCTGAAGAATCCACCACCTTGCAACTTGTCCAGTTGACCTAGGGAGTAGAGTACCGACATAGCCCTTGTTTAGATGGCTTCAAAATTCCAAAACTTTATAAGATTATTCATCACATTGTAATCTTTGAACGCATATATGAAATATTAAATATAGCTAAATAAAATAACTAATTACACAGTTTATTTATAATTTACGAGATGAATCTTTTGAGCCTAGATAACCCATGGCCGGACAATAATTACCAAATAAAAAAATACTATAGTGTTTTACAGTTTACCAAATAAAAAAATACTATAGTGTTTTACAGTCAAAAGTTTATGCATTTAAACAAGGGTCTAGTAATAAATGAGAGAGAGCAGGGCACATGTGAGGACACCTCGATGGAAGTTTGCGAGTGAAGCATGTGAGGACATGTGGAAGCACATGTGAGGACACCTCGATGGAAGTTCGCGAGTGAAGCATGTGAGGACATGTGGAAGCACATGTGAGGACACCTCGATGGAAGTTCGCGAGTGAAGCATGTGAGGACATGTGGAAGCACATGTGAGGACACCTCGACGCAGTGAAGCATCAAGCATGCATGTGACTGTCGGTGTCGAAGTTTGCGAGGAACTCAATTAAGAACTAACCTGACAGCTAGCGGTAGAATAATCCAGAAGGCAACAACGTACCACTAGCAAGAAGAGGAAAACTCGGCTAAAAAGCCGGTTAGCTATGTCGACATTTCTAAGAACGCGTTTTCAAGGCTGTGGTATATATGCGTTGGATTTCCAGCCAGCATATAGAATTTTAAGAAATACACATAATCCGCGTCTCTATAATAATCGATAGGAATTGGTTGCAGTTTCATCAGCGACAGAACGACTTCAGATGAAAACAAAAAGGTTTCAGGGAAGCAAGTCACTCACAGCAGCAATCACTACCTTATCTGCTGCTTAAACAACAACGGAACAAGCTCAACAGCGGTTCTGCCGCGATGTGGTTGTGGTGATTGAATACACCGGTAAAAGGTAAAAGTCAGGTGAAATGGCCAGGCAGGGGAAAACGAGTGGGTTTGGTTATTCTGCTCCTGCAGAGGCCTGCCTCGTCTCATGAGATCCTCTGCTTGTCAATTCGAATGTGAACATCTTTGGGTGGAGCATCCGAGATCCTCTGCTTGGTCAATTCGATTGGACTCTGCCGCCGGCCTGAGCCCGATCGCTGTGTCATCCTGCAATGGGCATGTTTTTTGTTCATGATGACAGGGGAAGTAGTAGGGAAGCTGCAACATTTTACTAGCAGAAGACAATGGGCATTATATTTTTGCGGCGAGCAAAATCACATGGGAGTTAGTTCAGGCCTTGTTTTGCTCTTTCATTCCCAAGGTGAAAGATTGTATTCTAAATCAATCCATAGAGAGGAGTTGCTCTTGGTCTGAAAAAAATGGTGACAATACGATGGCTACTGCATTTTCCTTTTCTGAGATGGCATGGTAAAACGCACTACGGTTGTTGATTATGGTACAGAGATGAAGAAAACAACCAGCGATCATACAATACAAGTATGCGTTTCAATGTAGAATGAAGCATGCCAACTGTTTGGACACAAACATAGGAGGCAAAGGCCTAGTTGTACATGTTTGCGAGTTAGAAGGAAAAACACGCACGCATGCACACACGAGTAGCACGAGATGAAGAAATTAATACGTACATCAGTTATTACGCACACTCCAGTCTTTGTACATCATTATGATGAACATTATTCTTATAAATGACCTGTACAATTCATAGTCCACCATCAGTCTTTGTTTAGCACAATTAGTGAACTGAACATTTCACTTCCATCCTCGTCCACCAAAACTGTTGTTTCAGATCTTGATACATTTTATTGCTACCCGGGTGGATAGAATACCGAGAGAGATGAGCCTCATCAAGAATTTGTTTCCGAAGTTCCAAATTTTTAGGCACCACTAACCGATCTTTGAACCAAAGTACTCCCTCACTATCTTGATGAAAACATACAACCTTAGGATCATTTTCGCCAAGACTTTGCCTAATTTTACCCATACCAACATCATCCTTTTGAGCAGCGATAATTTGATCCCAAAGTGTAGGTGTGAGGGTAATATTGGCAAGAGTACCCTTAGCTACAATTTCCAAATTCAACTTTTCCATTTCTTGGCATAGAGTTTGATGCTTCACCGTGGCTGAGATGCAGTTGCAATTCGCCTTTCTACTCAAAGCGTCTGCAACCACATTAGCTTTAACTGGATGATAATAAACTTCCAGGTCATAATCCTTAGTTAATTCCATCCACTACCTCTGGCGTAGATTCAACTCAAGACTCTTGTGGTCCGTGTATATGTGAACAGGATTGCCCAAAAGATAATGACACCAGATCTTCAAGGCATGCACCACTGCTGCTAGTTCCAAATCACGAGTGGCATAATTCTCCTCATGTTGTCTTAGTGCTCTGGAGGCATATGCAATCACTCGACGGTCTTGCATGAGGACACAACCTAAACCTGTATCTGATGCATCACAATATACCTAAAAGGGTCAAGTAATATAAGGTTGGGCCAACACAGGGGTAGATGTCAAAAGCTTTCGCAAAGTTTGAAAAGCCTGTTCACAGTTGTTATCCCATATAAACTTCACTCCTTTCTTGAGCAATTCAGTCATGGGCTTAGTAATTTTTGAGAATTCCGAAACAAAACGCCAGTAATATCCTGCTAGCCCAAGAAAACTCCGAATTTCTGGAACAGATGTGGGGGCTTTCCAATTCAAGACATCCTGGACTTTACCAGGATCAACAGAAATGCCATCCTCAGATATGACATGCCGAAGAAATTGAACCTTCTTGAGCCAAAATTCACACTTATTGAATTTGGCGTACAACTTGTGCTCTCTAAGTCGTTGGAGAACAATGCGGAGATGCTTGGCATGATCTTCTTCGTTTTTGGAATATACAAGAATGTCGTCAATGAAACCTACGACGAACTTATCCAACTCCGGCATAAACACCGAGTTCATAAGATACATAAAATGTCCATATACTCATAATGTCCATATCTGGTGGAAAAAACCGTCTTGGGAATATCTTCGGCTTGGATTTTTCTTTGATGATAACCCGAGCGCAGATCAATTTTTGAAAATACCTTAGCCCCAACTAACTGATCAAATAGGATATCAATCCGGGGAAGTGGGTACTTATTTTTGATTGTAAGCCTATAGTCCACACACATACTGAGGGTTTGATCTTTCTTTTTAACAAAGAGTGCCGGACAACCCCAAGGTGAAGTGCTAGGACGGATATACCCGTTATCAAGCAATTCCTGCAATTGCTTCTTTAACTCTGCTAGTTCATTGGGTGGCATCCGATAAGGTCTTCGAGAAATTGGTGCCGTTCCCGGTTGCAATTCAATGGAAAACTCCACATTACGGTCCGGTGGCATGCCTGGTAAATCATCCGGAAAAATATCCGGATATTCACACACCACGGGTATATTGACCAAATTTTTACCCTCGGTGTGATTCACTGTATGTGTCAGTGATACATGGTCTATTAGAGTCAAGGTCATAGAACAATGAATGGGAGATTTGATGTGCACCAAATGTAAGAGAGTGTCCAAGAGAACTCTATGTATTTTCATCCAATTCATGCCAAGTATAATATCTACTTTCTAAGTCGATAACATTATAAGATGAGTGGTAAAATGCTTCCCTTGTAACTGGAGGGGCACTTGCCTGACAATTTGATTAGTAACTAATTGTCCCCCGGTGATGAATACTATACGGCCTTGGCATGTTTTCCACCTCCAACCCAAGTCTAATTGCACACTCCTTACTAACGAAGGCGTGAGATGCACCCGAATCAAATAACACCGTAACCGGGTGATCATTTATTGAAAACGTACCCGCCATTACTTGAGCTACCTCTGGAATACTTTCAAGTGTGGTGTAGCGGACCTGTCTTGGCTTGAAATGAGCCACTTTCGGCTTCTGATTCTGCTGGTTGGAATTTTGGCCTTGCTTCGGTGGCATCTGGCAGTCACGTGCAAAATGACCAATTTGCCCACAGTTGTAGCGCGGAAATAAATTTGGGTGCACCCCCTGTTGTGGTACTTTCTGCACATTTTGTGGAGGAACAGGAGGTCTGGCTGCTCCCTGTGGCTGTGTGTACTGAGGTGGCCTATATCCTCACTGCTGCTGTAGTGGCCTATACACAGGTTGATGCTGATAGGGGGCTCGCTGTGGCCAAGACTGCACAAGACGAAACATCTATGGGGCATTGCTAGAGGACCCAACTACTGGTGCCTTTCTTTTCTTTTCCGCCTTGTGAGCTAGGTGGGCGTCCTCTTGAGTGATAGCCCCATTGATTAGCTCACTAAAAGTGTTAAACTGGAACATGGCCAAGCGATCCTGGAGCTTACTATTAAGCCCTTGCCTGAAACAAGCCTGCTTCTTCTCATCTGTATCCACGTGATACCCTGCATACTATGATAGGGTATTAAAGGCTTGGGCATACTGCATCACATTGTTATTGCCCTGTTTCAGGGCCAGAAACTCAGTAAGCTTCCTTGGAATAACCCCTGCAGGGATATGATGTGCCCTAAAAGCCGCTTTGAACTCCTCCCAAGAAAAACGAGTGCCAACAGGAAACATAGCCACATGATTATCCCACCACGTGCGTGCAGGACCTCTAAGTTGCTAGGCTACAAATGACGCCTTGTCATTGTCATGGTACGGGTACAAAGTGAACTTGGACTCAATAGTCTTGAGCCAGCTATCAGGCTCCAGTGGTTCATCTGCCTAATGGAAAAGCGGTGGCTGAGTACCCAAGAACTCCTGGTACCCATGAACAGGCGGCTGGTGGTGATTGTTATTTCCTTGCTGCTGCCCAGCGCCTTGCTGCACGAGTTGGCGGAGGAGTGCCGTCTGCTCATCACGCCCAGTCAGCATGGCTGCAATTGCCTGAACCAAGTCGGGAGGCGGCGGCGGCTGGTCCTCTGAACCGTTGTCTGCCATTCTGCAATTGACCATGATTGAATTAGTCGTAGTATCCCGTTTACAAAAAATAATCATGATAACAACTAATATTCAACTCATGGAACCATGCAGAATGTAGAGTACTGAATTAAATTGGCCCCAATCCCGGAATGTCTGGGCTTCCAAATCCGGAGACTCCGGGGTTTCAACCGGAATGTCCGGGTCTTTCCGAAAACTCCAGATTTTTAACCGGAATCTCCGGGTGTACATGCGTCACAGGATGAAATTTTACAACCCTCGCTTCCTCATTGGTTAACAAACCTAAGTCACGTTCTAGAATGCAGTTTCACAATGATGCATGACATAATGCATGATCGTCCTACGTCCCTTCCAACAAAATCTGCCAATCCAATATAGGGCAATATACGCGGTCTTGTAGTGGTGCACATACGCACTCTCCCTAATATATAGCTAGTCGTTTTGTACTCGTCCTAACTCACGCAATCGTTTATTAGCGTACCTTCAGAAAATGACAATTCATATATCCAAACCCCTCATGTTCGCACTCATAAGAACATCATGACCAATATAGTTAGCAAGAAGATAAGTTTTTCAACAGAAGATAACATGCTGGAGGTCAGGAGATATATTTATAGGGCCACCTATTATAACATAACCAGGTACTATATAGGGCTACTATCGATAATTCCTTCGTACAACTGAAACAATCTTCCTCCTAAGTTAAAAATTCATTTTTAATTTTGAAAACTTTAAAATTAGTCATACTCGCACCACCTCCAGAGTGTTTCGGCTCTGATACCAGCTGTGACAGAATCGCCAAATTAAAACTCTAAATTAAGTGTAAAGGCCATCATTTGAACACATCAGACACATTAGCTTAATGGTTTAATTTGACAGTTCTTTCGCAACCCACAGCCGATCGAAACAACACTGGTAGTCCAATGCGAAGGTGGGCACATATGGCACAATATGACAATACTTGAAACCACTCTTACAATACATAGTATAGTACATTAGTTTTTACAAAACATGCTCGAATACATAGATATTATACAAGTCTGTCTGCCATTTATACAAAATTTTGATAAACATAAAAGCTGCCAACTATGATACATAAGTGCGACAAAGAATTGCACATTCAGCTCACGAATGTGCAATTCAAAGATCAACAAGGCTAGACATCTGGGTCCTCGACGTTCCACCCATCCGCGTCCTGATGAACAAACTTGACACAGCATGGACAGAAGTCTACGTATACAGGTCCTGGAATCATGTTTCAAAAATACCCTGAGCAACTAATACTCAGCAAGACTTACCCGACTATGGGTATATTTAGCCCTTAACTAGACATGCAAGGCTTTTGGCTGGTGGTTTTATTTGCCAAAAAGCATCTAAGAGTAAATCCTTATTTTCAATATTTTAGCCAAATTAATAGTGAGTAACTATTTCTCTATGGTTTGCATATCTACAACAACTAGTGTGGAAAAACAATTGATGAGATACAACAATATTAACCATCCCTTTTCCTTCCATTTTCTTACTACGATGTGACACGGTGATCGAGGTGCTCCTGTCTGAGAGCGACTGACGGTGAATCGATCCGATTTAACCTTGCAACTTGGACCTAACCAACACGGCCCGTAATTGCCCCGTCGGACTATACGAACCAACCATTCCCCTCCCCGCCTCGAACTACAGAACCGCCCCACCTGCATATAGTCAGCCGAGCCCTACGAGAGACCACCAAAAGTAAACATATACATCCCAATTCTCTGCGGCCACTCGATTGCCCTAAGGGATAGGTAGAAGTTTTGTACTTTCGAAGTGAGGCAGTACTAGGCTTACCGGTTTCGACTACCTCCTACTCCCGGCATGTGGTTAGTACTGTTCAAACTCGATCAGCAGGGCCAACAACGAACGGTCCTTAATCAACACAGACGGGGTTAACATTCCCCGCCCGGCCTCCACTTCCCTTTCTTTCCTTCATAGTCCAATATTCCATATACTCAAATTATAGAGACATCCTAAATCTCGTGAGTAACAGGAGATTACTCGACTTCTACCGAGTCCTATTTAGCATGGCAAGGCTATCAACCTACACATACTAGTATAAAACTTATGAAACCTAGGGATTGTGCATCTAGGTTTTCATTCAACTCAAATGAACTTAATGCACAATTACTTAATTAGATACATTGCATAATTTAAATTAGGGGTTATGCACCGGGGCTTGCCTTCGGGCTGTTGGTCAATATTAGGATCAGCTGGGCCTTGGGCCAAGTTCTCCTAGCTCGCCTCCTGAACATGCTCCGCCTGTGCTTGTGGCTCCACAATCGCCTCACACACCACTTCGCCGGTTGCAGTTTCTACATGTATGCATATGACATGAGTATGCAAATATGATATGCAACATCAACTTAATAATACTCAAGTATAAACACTACGAATTTACCCAACCTTACACCCAATAGTCCTGACAAAACCCGGAATATCCAGATTTCTGTCCGGAATCTCCGGATTTCCCGGAGTATCCAGGTTAAGACCCGGAGTTTCCAGGTTTCTTACAGCTTTAAACCCCAAAACTGAAATTCTTACCGAGGAAAAACTAACCCACCAAAACTGAAACCCTTCTAGACCCTAGTCGAGTGACTCGTATGGAGAAGATTGACCAAAAGAAAAACACCTAAAACACCATAGAACGATCGATCGGGCCAGCCTAGCTTTTAGTACCTTGAGCAAGCTTTTCTTGCAGGAAAACTTGAAAATGAAGCCACCCCAAGGTGGAGCAAGTGGGAAAGATGATTCTCCACGCAGACAGAAGCTCCTTTAGCCTTGGAACCAAATTAAAACGGAAGATTTTGGAGTCTAGGGCTTAGGGGAGAGGGAGGGCTCGTGAGGGAGAGGAAAAGAGAGAATAAATGGTGTGTTAACGTTTGGGGCAGTAAAAGACCAACTACCATGATGTGCGTTCAACTGACTGACTCTACCATACGATACCTGGAGGGTATTGTTCACAATCTTCTGGTGGAAGTGAAGAATACTTTCATCATCACGGATTTTGTGGTCCTTGATATGGAAGGTGATCTGGGTATATCTCTGATTCTTGGACGGCCATTTTTGAGAGACGCCAAAGCCATCATTGATGTCGGAAACGGAAGAATTAGCCTCTACATCATGGGAAAGAACGTGAAATTAAGGTTCCAAAACAAGAAACAAGAACTGTTCCTGATTCATGAGGATGACAAGAGAGATGGGCTATATGTTGAACCCGGCTAGGAAAATTGGGAGGTCCATGAGCCTCCAACAGAACCAGCTTGGGAAGATTGGGAAATTCATGAGCCTCCAACCGATCCAGAATGGGAGGAAGGGGAGATCCGTGAGTCTCCTCCAGCACCAGACTGGGAGGAAGGAGAAATTCGCGAATCACCAACGGAGTCAAAATGGGAGACCTACAGACAACCATCCCAAGATCTCTCTCCCGCACCGCCTACAACACCTAAGAAGACCAAAAAAGTGTGGCGCAAGAAGAAGACGTCGTTGTCCACCACTACTTCTCTAGGTATGGACGAGTCGACCTCAACTTAACCAGGTATGGAGAAAGGTCCTTCTCATTAGACCCTAAACCAAGAGCTAGCTTGGGGGAGGTTTCCTCCTCCAAGTCAATTATCCTTTACTGCTTTCTTATAGTTAAAATAAAATAAAAATAAAATAAAAATTTATTTCCCTTTTTATCATATGCTTATGATCTGTTAAACCTCTCTAGAGTTGAAAGGATGAAAATTTTCTCTATTCTGCTCATTTCGTCTGTCTAGTTTATAATCTTAAGGCTTTCTTAAATTTGAGTTTGTTGGCTTGATGAACTTCTTGCTAAAAACCCGTCAGTCCTTTGGGTTGCATATGCTTAATCCAAGTCTAGATTGTTGTGAGTTTTGATATGGTAATTAGAGCAATACAATCTTCTTTCTAAGATATGCTTAAAATCTGGAGTTTTATTTTTGCAAAAAAAATAATAAAGGCAAGTTCCTCAATGATGATAAATACCTACCAGAGCCATATGACGAGTGTTGAAAAAAAACCTATCCATATGCTGCTTGTTACTTTATTGTGTTTTGCCAAATTGTGTGACCCTAGTAAGAGTCTTTTCATAATTTGTGATCAAGATCACGTACACGTCCATTTCATATGCGAAATTCCTACACTGGGATTTAGCATTATCCATCATTTATCCATGCAAATAAAAATTCCTTGTTTGGTCCATCATCACCCTCTCCATGTTATAAATGGTGTGGGCTATATATTAAAAAAATGCATACCCAAAGAAGGTATGCCACATGCCCCAAAAAGGCGAGTCAAAAATAAAAGATGCATGCCCAAAGAAGGTATGCCACATGCTCACAAGGCACGTCAAAAAAAAATAAATATAGCCCGTGTCCATGAAAAACAAAGGAGAAGAGATGATCCTTGGCAAGGGATTAGTCATACCATCATTCCATTCCGCACACACATGCACATCTTGATCACATTTGTATGATTGGATTTCTTCATGGATCTGCTTTTTGACTTTACAATACATGAAGTGCAAGTAGGCCCCTTCTTTTATCCTACCTATGAGCTTCACAAAAAGCCCTTTAAGTAGGAAAGGGAAAGGCTTTATTGCCGTGGTGAGAAAATAATCATTGAGTGATTCGAGAGAGTCATTTGAGGAACTTTGTCCTGTTATCAAAAACCTTTTAAGAAAAACCTCCAGATGGATTGCTGATCTATGAATAAAGGAATATAGCTCTATGCACTCTTCTAACTCTCAACAGCTCAAGACAAGGAGAAGGCTAAAAGCCCCATGGATGAGTATAGGATAAAGCAGAGGTATGTGAGCCAACTTATTCAAATTCATAGAGATGCTATTCTGTTATAAACTCTGACATGATAAGATAAGTATGACTTAGAATGATTTTCTGATCAACAACCTATTTTGTCATACTTTGCTCAGGATGAGCAAAGGACAGCTTGGGGGATCTTGTTGACGCTTGTTAACAACCAATTTTAAGCGTCAATTTGATCAGAAAATTTTTAGAGTTTAAATATTTCGTATGCTTTTTTATCCAAAATAAAGTAGAAATCCACTATGCTTAGAATTTATGCAAAGATAGAAAATAGGACTAAAGTGCAGGTTAGGAGGACCTTATGATCCACGGGAAAAATTGTGGATCAATTAGAGTGCAGAATTCAGGCTCACATGGATCAAAGGGACCACATGCAGCACCTAACCGACATACCAAAGGTCCAGGCATGTGGCAAAGCAACAAGGAGACACATGGTGGCCCACTAGCACAAGGGGAGGCCGGTGGGGCCCACCTAGCGGTCAGCCGACCACCCTGGTCGTCCTAGTGGGCTCGGGCTCCACCGCCTTACCCCCTTTGCAGGCAGCTTCGTGGCAACTTTCTTAAGTCGGTTCTAGCTGCCACGCGTCGTACAAGCAAGTGCACGTATAGGCCATTGAGCTCCCCCTATAAATATGAGAGGGGGTAGAAATGAGGTAGAGAAGACAAGAGCTCAAGAAGCACTCCTCTCATTTTCTCTTTTGAGTAGTTGTAAGGCTAGTGGAGCTTAGGTGGAGTAGTCATCGGGTCGCTGGACATTCTTCAGGGAATAGGTATGTGTTCGCTACTAGATCTCTTTTGTAATGTTCGGTCGTGTATACTTGACATATCTTATAATTATTTATATTTGCATGATATAAGCCCTATGGTTACATAAATAGATTTCATGATTAGTTTACTTTGCTATTATATGCTTTTCCTGGTTAGAGATTTAGTTCTTGTTAACTTTTACATGCTCCAGTATTCGTATATTTGTTCTACTATGATGTCTGTCCATACGAAGGGTGGGGGCTCTGCGTGGGATACTAGAGTATCGCTTACTAGTGTAGACATGATGTCTAGGTTAGTTAAGTGTTGCTAGATGTCACCCTTTCCCACGGTTTGTAGAGGTAGCCTCCAGGTGGGGACAGCCCTATTTAGTGCCATCGTAATCCTCCACGTTCTGTTAGGGGGTAGGAGAGTATAAATGTCTGTGATGGCTTGACAGTCATATCTGTCAGCCATTTGCATAGTGCTCCCGTGTATTAGGCATAACTTGATAGTTCCTAACCAACATGTGCAAAGTATATAATGCTAGTAAACGGTATAGATAATTAAAAGAACATTAGATAGACCTTGACTAACTAACTTCAGCCTAGCTCCCTGCCTTCTTTTATCTTTGTTCGAAATAGGAGTTGCTTATCTCTCTCACACTACCTCCATCCATAATTTATCTTACCCCTATTTATGCATTTAAATATTCCATTGAGATTAGTTCATGTTGCCTACCTACACAACTTAGTCGTCGCCTTCCCTGTGGAATTATAAATGACACCCCGGTATACTCACTAGGTAAAATGCTGCACCGGTTATTCCGTCTGCTTGCTGAATGATTTATGGTTCATTAGTTTGGTTATCAGTAATTGCTATATGAAATGTCGATGCATTTGTTGGCGCCGATGCCGGGCATTTCTGAAACCTTTACCGAAACCAGGCTGAACGACACTATTTTTGAAGTAGACGTTACGAAATACCAACAACCGTCAATAATCACCTGTTTTTTCTGCAAGGACAACTCCTGTTCTTTGGCTTTCTCTATAAGACCTTCGACTTTCACATTGAGCAGAGCGCGAAGCTTCTCAAGCGTTTCATTCGCCTTTTCAACTGTTTGTTCTCCTCAACCAGTCGAAGGACTTCTGTTGAGCGCTCAATCTGGCAAACATCATCGTTCTTGGCGCCCTGCACAGTCGCCCGGCTAGCCAACAAAGCCTGCAGCAATGATTACATTAGGCTCACATACCAAAAAAAATATAACCTTCGCCACTATGGACCCACCTTTAAACACAACGAAGTTGTGATCCGGCCCAGGTACTTAGTACCATAAACTTCCAGGCCCTTCTAAAATGATGCAAAGCAAATCAAGTCAAAAATAGTTTAATCAACTAACAAAAGCACATACTCCAACACGAACCTTCAACGTCGAAATTCTCAAACTCAGCAGGAAGGGCTCTGAGCTGCGACCCGGATGCAGCAGACGCGGAGGTCTCAACCCCCGCAAACACTTGGATGACCACTTGAAGCACTGTCATCTAGTTAGCAACATCTACTTCAAGGGCGCATCGGAGAAATGGGTCAATATCAGCACCCTGGTATGCAAGACGACGAGGAATCAAAATAGTACCTAATTCAGAGAAGCGCCGAGATTCTTGTCAGACCCGGGGCCACAGGATATCTGACGTGGCACGGTTCAGTACCAGATATGGGATGGGGCATGTCTCATATCCATGGGGCATCTAACTAGTCGGATAGACTTAGAACTAGTCGGTATAGAAAGAAACCACCCGAGTAGTACTTGGTGCAGACTCTTAGGCTCATACCGATCTAGGATTTCATATAACCTTGCTCCCCCGGCCTATATAAGGGCAGGCAAGGACCCCTCCATAGCAGATCCCCATCATAGCCTAGCGCATACGCACCCATCTACGTCCAAGGCAATGCAAACCACCCAACAGGACGTAGGGTATTACGCAACTCGCGGCATGAACCTGTCTAAACCCTTGTGTTGCTTGCACCATCATGTTCTTGATCTCAGTGTCTTCCCACGATCACCCCCCTACCTAAGGGTAACCCTAGGTAGACTTGACGGTAAAACACCGACAGCTGGCGCCCACCGTGGGGCCGATCTTCGATGATCTTTCGACGAACTCGATGGCTTCCTCCAACTCCAGCAATATCCTGGAGAAGGGCACGATTGTAGGATCAAGAACACCGACTAGATGGGGGGTGAATAGGCAGTTTAAAAACTAAAATCACAAACACTAGAGAAATTTAATTAGTAACAAAAGAAGGCCCTATGTCTTACTACAACTATCTCTAGTTTAGGTTTGCAACCTAGGGTGACAAGGTATAACACAAGCTCTAGTAAAATAAATTACTCAAATGTAAAAATAAGAATTGAAATGAGCAAAGGAATGACCGAGCTTGACACAAGATTTTATCCCGTGGTGTCGATGACTTGCCGGTCACCCCTAATCCACGTTGAGGTGGATTCCAAGAATCAACCGCTGCTCTATCAGGAACCTCTTGATCTTGAGCCGGCTTGAATCAAGGAACCGCTCCACACCTCGATTCCACTAGAGTTGCTCTTCACCACTCCGGTGAGGTGAGCACAAGACCTCTCACAACCGAAATCGGGGCTTCTCAACAATCTCCTTGGAGGAGCTCCACGAAATCCTCTTCTCCAAGCCGTCTAGGGAGCAGCAACTCCTAAGAGTAACAAGTCGATGACGCTTGCTTGAAGTTTCCCTAGTGCCACAAAGCTCAAACTCTTGATGCAATGCACTAGGATGCTCTCATACTCTCAAATATGCAATCTCTAAGCAAGTGTGTGTGACAGAGGGATGCTCAACTCTATAGTGTCAAGAATGTAGTCCAAATGGCCAAGAGGGTCACCCAAAGGCCGGGCATTGGGTATATATAGCCATCCCCTCAAAAACTAGCCGTTAAACTCTTTTCTGCGAAATCGCGGACCGTCCGCGGTTCAAAAACCGGACTGTCCGCCGTTATAAATCAGTGAGTTAGAGTGCAATCATTGTGTGTCAGAACTAGCCGTTGGAGCCCTGGCGGACCGTCCGCGCCCAAGTGGCGGACCATCCGCGGTTAAAAGTTCCACACCACCAGAGATAAACATCGTCTCTTGTACAGTTTGAAATTAGCTGGCGGACCGTCTGCTCCCCAGAGGCGGACCGTCCGCCGTAGAGCCATTAAGCCCAACCAGAGATGCAACATCTCTGGTACAAAACTCAAAAAGACCGGCGGACCGTCCACGCCCCAGGGGTGGACCGTCCGCCGTTCAACTTTCTTTTCCAACAGAGACGACACAAGTCTCTGGTACAAATTTGATTAGAGTGGCGGACCGTCTGCCCATCTGGGCCGGACTGTCCGCCAGCCAAAGTTAATTCCCACCAGAGCCGACATGCTCTCTGGAATAGGCGCGGACCGTCCGCACCCCAGGTGCGGACTGTCCGCCCTTACGTAGTTAGCTCTCAAACCTTAGAACTTTTTTCAAACTTTTTCAAAACGTCGTTAGCCCTCATGCATGCATCTAGACATTTTGAGCAAAATGGCACTAAAGACTCGTCAAGCACGAGTACACGACCCGTCTTGATAGTACGGCTATCTATCCAACAAATCCGGTCACTTTTCATCCACTAAACGCCTTGTGACCGGTAAAATGCAAAAGTCCTAGTTTATACCTTTGCCTTGAGCCCGAGCTTTGCACATCATCTCCAAAACTCCATACGATCATAATCAAATCCCTTTCATCCGTGGATTAACTTATGCTCATTATCTCAAATGAAATCATTAATCCACAAACCGTTGTCATTAATTACCAAAACTCGAATTAGGGGCCTAGATGATTTCAATCTCCCCCTTTTTGGTAATTGATGACAACACTAAATTTTGGAGTGATAAAAATGTTCAAGTCAACTTTATACACAAAGCATAAGGTGGAGTTGGAATTGAACTTTGGAAGAACTTACTCATTTTTCTTTAAAATTACAGAAAATGATATGAATAAATTCACCTAAGTTCGAAGAATAGAGAGAACTCCCCCTTGATATGTGCTTATAAATTTGAATGAATACCAAGAGCACATATATATGAATTTTGAAATTTTGACGGAGTTTCCCCTACAAGTGGAAATCGAGGCATACAATATACAATATATATATGATATGAACTTTACAAGATTAGCACAACCTCAAAAAGCCACAAGATGAACATAAATAGATAAGAGTGTCACAAACCAATGTAGTTCATCACATATTACAAGCCAAGTTCAAATTCAAGCCACAAATCACAAACCGAGTCCATGCAAGACATAAAGCAAACGTGCAATGCAAGACAAAGTTAGACACAAGTAACAAGAGTAGCAAGCAGAAGCAAAATAGAAGAATCTCCATGCGAAGTCCATGAGCTCCCCCTAGATCCAAGCACTCCAAAGGTCCATCTCCCCCTTTGGCATCAATTGCCAAAAAGATCAATCCATCGGCGGCGAAGGCGGTGGCGGTGGGTAGAACGGCTGGTGCGGATAGAACTCTGGAGGCGGCACTGGAGCTGGAAAGACGGAGTAGAAGTGATCAGTGAAAGCTGTGCTGAATGTGTCAAACCTCGGCTCAAGCTGCTGCCGCCTCTGCTCAAGCTGCTCAAACTGCTCAGATGATGGCAGATCCTCAAAGCGTGAGTCCAGGGCCGCAATGTCAGAGTGAAGACTCTCCTGAACCCGCTGCATCAGAGCCATCATAGGCTGGAACATCTGCTGCTGCATGTTCTGGAAGCCAAGGGTCATCTGACTCTGCATCTGGCTGGCCAATCCCTCTATCTGAGAAGACATGCTCTACTGCATGGATGCAAAATAAGGGTCAAAGTATCTAGCTGGAGGAGCCCACTGCTGCTGCACTGGAGGCTGTGGTGGTGGCATGGCATGCTGCAGGTCCTCCCATGTGAGCGTCATCATCACTATCATTACCGACATCATCCTGATCATGCTCATGTCCGCCCTGATCCATATCATTACCTGGGAAAGGAGTCAGGGGCCTCAAGAGAAAAGCAGTGTCATTCTTGAATGGCCTGAAAGGAGTGTGCTTGCACTCACAAATGCCTCTGAAGCTGGTCTTGGCCTTGATGATAGACATGATGTATGGAGCAAAGTAGAGGTTCATCTCAAGGTTTAACCTTAGGTCTGCTAGCTGATCCATGATAAGTGCAATGACATTTATCCTGTTGCCATTCATCACATGAGATATGACATTCCAATAATGACATCTGATCTTGTCTTTGTTGCCACTCTTAGGCATGAATGTGACTCTAGCAATTTTGTTGATCACAGCTGGATGATGCCTAAGACCTTGGATCCCCTCAAAACTTCTAGGAATACCAACATGTGCATGCTCATAGTACATGGGGTAATCATTCTCATCAAGTGGGTTTTCCAATATAACATTCACACTTTGCTCACTAGTTATGAAATCATAATCCAACTGATTTGCAGCGGCAAACTGAGCAAAGGTGGCATAGTATGTTCTCTTGCCAGTTGTCCACCAAATTTTTTCTTCTACCATGTTAGTCTCTAAGGTGGCATAAAACTGACGAATGACAGTCTCATTCCAATCACATCTATGTTGAAAAAAATTAGCTAGGCCCATTTGCTCAAATCTATCCACTAGATCAGACATGACTTGTTGTGATCTCATATAGCCTAGATCAATGGTCTGATGTTTGAACACAGTTTTCTTAACTAGATAACCAAAATAAGCATCCTTTTGTACCTCAGTTTTGAAGTAGAGGATGTTGATATCCCGAGGCATGTTGAGCTGATTCACTGATCTTGCATTTGCATAACTCTCAGTTGTCCACTGTCTGCTTGGAAGATCTAGCCCCATCAGATCTGTAACATCATCCTCAACTCCCTCAGTATCTTTCTCTGAAGATTCACCACCAACATCACCCACTGAAGATGCAGCGGCCAAGTCACTAGGGTTGGGAGCATAGTCCACATTATCATAGTCATCACTATCTCTTTGCCCCTTGGATGACACAGCCTTCTTGATTTAAGATGTTGTTTCTTTAAGAACCTTCCGGGGTGGCCTGAGATCAAGAATTAACCATAAGAAACAATAAAACATATCAATTTGAACCAAGTCTGAAAAATCTACCAATGGCAGACTGTCCGCACTACTGAACACGGACTGTCCGCGGTTCACTAAACCAAGTGCGGACCGTCCGCGGTCAGCAGGCAGACCATCCGCGACTCATCTGTTCTGCGCAGAGACACAAAAATCGCCCCCAACTTTGATTCATCCATAATTGGAGTTCTAGATCAAATCCACCATCCAAATTTTAACCATAGCATCTCCTCATCACTAGGAACAAGTTCCCCCAACTATTTTCATGAATCCATGGCTAAAAAATAGATCGGAGCACCTAACCCTAACTCTTTCCAATGATGAAATCCAAGAACAAAAGTTAGAGATTCAACAAAATACCGAGAGGATATGATGGAGATTGTCGAGAAGAGTCCGGGGAAGTGCTCGGACCGTCCGGGAATCAAGCCAAACACCATTGACCTTGAAGTCTCCCCCACGTGCTTGAGAGAGAAAGGGAGAGAGCTTTTGGGTGGTTTGGGTCGGGTTGGTGGGAGGAGAAAGGGACTTGGGCATATAAGTCCACAGGTGGCCGGTCCCACAGTTCTGCGCAGGCGCGGACCGTCCGCGACCTCATGGCGGACTGTCCGCCTTTATAAATTCCGACAACTCTCCACTGAAAACTGCTTCTGTTCAAGTTTTCCCAACACCGGCGGACCATCCGCGGACCCATGGCGGACTGTCCGCGCCTTGCTCGGGAGGCACACCACCGGTGTATCCGAAGCCAACCAGATGCACCGATGACCCGCGTACTATCCGCGGTCTTTGGGCGGACCGTCCGCCACTGTAATTTTGCGGCTGAAAACTTCTCTGCAGAGCCTCTGGTGAACAAATTCCATGAACGGCGGACCGTCCGCCTCTTACCCGCGGACTGTCCGCACTACCAAAAATCTGACAAGTCTGAATTCTGCCAATTTTCACCATTTCAACTTTAAATTGGGATCATTGCTCATATAAAAATCTAACAATGTCGAAACTTGCATGAAAACCTTCCAAAGACTCATATGAGCGTGTAACAACAAGAACTCAAAAATAAATCAAGTAAAATCATGAAAACTCATAAATGGCTCAAAAAATGCTCCAAAAATTCAGAAAATTGAAACAAAAGATGCATGGAAGAACCACATGCCATATGTACTGGTTTTCAAGCCACATTTGAGAAGTCAATGATATTGAGCTCATTTCTCAATTTGTTAAACCGAGATTCATCCAATGGCTTGGTAAATATATCGGCTAATTGATCATCCAAGCCAATACCATCAATCTTGATATCACCCTTGTTCGCATGATCTCTAAGAAAATGATGACGGATATCAATATGCTTGGTTCTTGAATGTTGCACCGGATTAGTTGCAATTTTCACGGCGCTTTCATTATCACACAATAAAAAAATCTAATTAAACTTTACACCAAAATCAAGAAGAGTTTGCTTCATCCATAATAGTTGTGCACAACAACTACCAGCCGAAATATATTCCGCTTCGGCGGTTGAAAGAGCCACGAAATTTTGCTTCTTTGAAGACCAAGAAACAAGAGACCTTCCAAGAAATTGACAACCACCGGAAGTGCTTTTCCTATCAACCTTGCACCTCGCATAATCTGAATCCGAAAATCTAACCAAGTCAAAATGAGCACCCTTGGGATACCATAAGCCAATATGAGGAGTATATTTCAAGTACCTCAAGATCCTTTTGACGGCGGTTAAATGACATTATCTAGGTGCGGCTTGAAATCGTGCATACATGCAAACACTAAACATGATGTCGGGCCTAGATGCGGTCAAATAAAGCAAACTACCAATCATAGAACGGTAAATCTTTTGGTCAACCATGTTACCTCCCTCATCTAAGTCGAGATGCCCATTGGTAGCCATAAGAGTCTTGATTGGTTTTGCATCTTCCATACCAAATTTCTTCAAGATATCCTTTACATATTTAGATTGACACACAAAGGTGCCTTCCTTGAGTTGTTTGATTTGAAGTCAAAGAAAGAAACTCAATTCACAAATCATTGACATCTCAAACTCCCTAGACATCATTTCACCAAATTCCTCACAAAAGTTTGGGTTAGTTGAACCAAAGATAATATCATCAACATAAATTTGACAAACAAATAAATCCTTACCAATTGCTTTAGTGAATAAAGTAGTGTCAACCTTACCAATTTTGAAGCCTTTAGAAATAAGAAAGTCCCTCAATCTTTCATACCAAGATCGTGGAGCTTGCTTAAGACCATAGAGAGCTTTAGAGAGCTTGTATACATGATTTGGCTTCTTAGGATTTTCAAAACCGGGAGGTTGCTTGATAAAAACAAGTTCACTAATCTTGCCATTCAAGAAAGCACTTTTCACATCCATTTAAAAAAGTTTTATGTTGTGAGAGCAAGCATAAGCTAATAAGATTCTAATAGCTTCTAATCTTGCAATGGGAGCAAAAGTTTCACCGAAACCCAAACCTTTGACTTGAGTGAAGCCTTGAGCCACCAATTTTGTCTTGTTTCTCACAACCATTCCATCTTCATTTTGCTTATTTCTAAAGACCCATTTAGTACCATTAACATTATCATTCTTGGGCCTCTCCACTAAATCCCAAACTTGATTCCGGGTGAAATTATTCAATTCTTCATGCATAGCATTCACCTAATCCGGATCTCTCAATGCTTCATCTACACGGTTACGTTCTAGAAAAGATACAAAAGAATAATGTTCACAAAATGAAGCAATGCGAGATCGAGTTTGGACACCCTTACTAATATCACCCATGATTTGATCCACCGGGTGATCCTTTGCAAGAACATGATGAATTCTTTGAGGAGCAATGGGCTCTTGAGTTGATGTAGAAGGTGAACTAGATGAACCCACTTGATCTTGCACTTGAGCATCATCATTACTTGAGTCTTGTACAATTGGTTGTGCTTGATCATTTGAGATAGAAGTTGAAGGATTTACTCTAATAGAGATAGAAGGACCATCTTCATCTTCATCATCTTCTCTTGGTCTAACATCACCAATTGACATATTTTTCATAGCATTTCTCAAGCCATCACTTCTCACATCATCAAGATTCTCTTGTTCATTATGAGACCCCTTGGTTTCATCAAACTCCACATCATAAACTTCTTCAACAATGCCATGAGTTTTGTTGTAGACCCGATAAGCCTTGCTACATGATGAATACCCAAGAAGAAAACCCCCATCACATTTACTTTGGAACTTTGATAACCGAGTTCCCTTCTTGAGAATATAGCATTTGCAACCAAATACTCCAAAATATGAGATATTTGGCTTCCTACCAATAAGCAACTCATATGGGGTCTTGTTATGAAATCTATGGCAATATAATCTATTAGAAGCATGACAAGCCGTGTTGATTGCTTCGGCCCAAAAACTATCTGAAACATTATACTCAGAGAGCATTGATCTTGCCATATCAATCAAGGTTCTATTTTTCCTCTCAACAATACCATTTTATTCCGGAGTGTACTTGGCTGAGAATTCATGCTTGATTCCTTTCTCATCACACCATTCCTCAATCTTGTGTTTCTAAACTCAATTTCATTGTCACTCCTCACTTTCTTCACCTTGAGCTCAAATTCATTTTCGGCCTTTGTCATGAATTTCTTGAATGTGTCATAAGTGTCGGCCTTGTCATGAAGAAAGAAAACCCATGTATATCTTGAATAATCATCCACTACTACAAGACAATAGCAATTCCCACCAATGCTCCTATATGTTGTAGGACCAAATAAATCCATATGCAATAACTCCAATGGTCTCTCGGTTGACATTACACTTTTGGTGGGGTGAGCATTTGCAACTTGCTTTCTGGCTTGACATGCACTACATAACTTATTTTTTTCAAACTTCACATTCTTCAAGCCAACTACCAAATCATGCTTCAAGAGTCGGTTAAGTTGTTTCATGCCAATATGACCAAGTCTTCTATGCCATAACCAACCCAAAGATGATTGAGAGAACAAGCAAGTAGACAAATTTGCCACTTTAGTAGCAAAATTCACAAGATATACATCCTCATGTCTAAATCCCGTAAAGATGTGATTTTTTCCATCCAAGCTAGTCACTACAACATCATCTTTAGTGAAACTACACCTATAGCCAAAATCACAAAGTTGAGTGACCGCTAAGAGATTGAACTTAAGAGAATCAACCAACAATACTGTAGAAAGAGTGTGATCACTTGAGATAGGAATTGTACCAACTCCTTTGACTTTGCCCCGGCTATTGTCACCAAAGATGATGTCACTATAGCCAACTACATTTTCATCTAGAGAGGAAAACATCATTGGATCTCTGGTCATGTGTTGAGTGCATTCACTATCAAGCACCCAATGTCTTCCTCCGGACTTGTAATTCACCTACAAAAGATAAGTAACTCTTTTAAGTACCCAAATTTTCTTGGGTCCTTGGATGCTAGTGACTAAGGTTTTAGGCACCCAAATGGCATTCTTTTTAGCACCATATATAGGCAACCCAACATATTTAGCACTAACACAACTCTTAGAATCCTTCATTAGAACATAGCTAGAATCAAAGGATACGGCTTTGTTGTTGGTTCAATTCTTCTAATTATGGCCCATCTTTTTGCACTTCTCACAATATGGCCGTCCATCTTTCTTGACAAATACGGTCTTGGTTTCATAAAAGGCCTTCTTGCCTTTCTTTGGGATATATCCAAGACCTTGCCTATTCAAGGTGAACTTTTGACTTGACCAACAATGGTTGAATTTGGCTCTACTATCATAGCATTTGCTCAAATAATTGGTCAAACAAATCTCCTCCTTCTTTAATTTCTCATTCTCCAAGATAAGAAACTCATCACAAGAAGATTTTTCACTTGAGCTACATGAGGGGTTAGTAGAGCTAGATATATGACAAGATTTGTAAGTTTCACTGCTAACCCCCATGCTCAACTTAGCCTTGTCCTTGTGATCAAGCAAGGTGTTGTGAGCTTCCTTAACCTTCTCATGAGTTTCTTTGAGATTCTCATGAGAGGTCTTTAGCTCCTCATAAGAAATTTGGAGTGAACAATATTTCAATTCCAAGTCCTTTAACTTTGCCTTTTCCTTGATCACAAGTTCACCGGCATCATTGAGCATGTCTACAAGATCATCATATAAAAATTCTTCAAGTTTATCATCGTGTTGTAATACCTTTGCACCACCCTTTGCCATAAAACAATGTGGTGTGCAGAAGAGTGATGGAGCCTCCTTGATGGCGATCCCGGCAACTCCCTTGGATGGCTTGTCATCATCATCATCATCACCATCGGAGCTTGCATTGGAATCCCACTCAATAAAATAAGCTTGACCATTCTTCTTCTTCTTGATGATCTTTTTCTTCTTCTTTTCATCATTTTTCTTTCCTTATTGTTCTTGTCATTTTTCTTGTTTGGACAATTGACGATGATATGACGCACTTCACCACATTAGAAGCAAGTCTTGTCAACAAAAGAATTTTTCCTTGATGATTGCCCTCTCTTTCCAAAGTTCTTCTTGCTCATCATTCTATTGAATCTCTTGACAAAGAGAGTCATCTCCTCATCCGATTCTTCTTCTTGACAACCACTTTCTTCTTCATTCTTGCTATCTTGAGCCTTGAAAGCCACACTTTTCTTTTTCTCATCAATGTCTCCCCCATGAGCCTCATCTTGAGATTTCTTGAACATGTCATGGGTAAGCACTTCTCCCAATATTTGTGTGGGAGTAGAGGTCTTCAGATTTGACCTCACAAGCAAGGTCACAATGGTGTCATATCTTTCCGGAAGAACTCTAAGAAATTTGTGATTGAAATCCGCATCCGGCACCTCAAATCCAAGCCCCTTGAGCTCGTTCACAATATCATTTAGCCGGTTGAACATCTCAGCTACACTCTCATCCTTCTTCATTGCAAATTCACTAAATTTGCCCTTGAGCACATATAGCTTTGCCTCCTTTACACTTGATGTCCGCGGTTCAAAAATCGGACTGTCCGCCATTATAAATCAGTGAGTCAGAGTGCAATCATTGTGTGTCAGAACTAGCCGTTGGAGCCCTGGCAGACCGTCCGCGCCCAAGTAGCGGACCATCCGCGGTTAAAAGTTCCACACCACCAGAGGCAAACATCGTCTCTTGTACAGTTTGAAATTACCTGGCGGACCGTCCGCTCCCCAGGGGCGGACCGTCCGCCGTAGAACCATTAAGCCCAACCAGAGATGCAACGTCTCTAGTACAAAACTCAAAAAGACCGGCGGACCGTCCGCGCCCCAGAGGTGGACCGTCCGCCGTTCAACTTTCTTTCCAACTGAGACGACACAAGTCACTGGTACAAATTTGATTAGAGTGGCGGACTGTCCGCCCACCTGGGCCGGACTGTCCGCCAGCCAAAGTTAATTCCCACCAGAGCCGACATGCTCTCTGGTACAGGCGCAGACCGTCCGCACCCCAGGTACGGACTGTCCGCCCTTAGGCAGTTAGCTCTCAAACCTTAGAACTTTTTCAAACTTTTTTAAAACGTCGTTAGCCCACATGCATGCATCTAGACATTTTGAGCAAAATGGCACTAAAGACCCGTCAAGCACGAGTACATGGCCCCTCTTGATAGTACGGCTATCTATCCAACAAATTCGGTCACTTTGCATCCACTAAACGCTTTGTGACCGGTAAAATGCAAAAGCCCTAGTTTATACCTTTGCCTTGAGCCCGAGCTTTGCACATCATCTCCAAAACTCCATACGATCATAATCAAATCCCTTTCATCCGTGGATCAACCTATGCTCATTATCTCAAATGAAATTGTTAATCCACAAACCATTGTCATTAATTATCAAAACTCGAATTAGGGGTCTAGATGCTTTCAACAATCCTCTCTGATGGGACATGACACCTTCGGATACGACCATTGCTTATAAGGTGAGCTTGTTCTTATTTTTCCATAGTGATTTTTGGCACAATTCACTTGGTTCCACATGTACATATCATTATTTGCTTGTAGGTGGAAATATTTCTCAAAGTGCAAGTCCATCAAAGTTGCTATGTCATCGTCACAGGATTGTTATTTGTAATTGGGACCCTAGCCCAAGTTGGAGCACCCCCAAAGGAGGTGGGAGACACACTAAGGACTCCCTTGGACGTCCTCCACCTTGGCCACCACCTTAGGAGACCATCAAAGGCGTCCAAGTCGAGTTGGAGGCCCAATCCAAGACGAGGTCGAGTCTGTTTCGGACCCCAAGAACAGCCCGCACTAAAACAGACGCCCAGGCCGCATACGGAGTCAGATTTTGGCGCACTTGGCATGGATGGAAAGATACTTTTAGGACACTTCCAATGGCATCTGTCTCAGGCCCAAATTCATCCGGAGTCGACAGGAATCGTCGAAACAAGATGACGTCCAGAATCTGTCTCGGTGTTGCATCACCATTTTTCGGTCTTTGGGCCATGTATCGAGTTGAGCCCATTAGGGGTGCAACTAGGGGAGGTCTTGCATGACCTAAACCTTTTATTAGCTGCCGCCGCCACCATCGTTAGACTTTGGGTTTTGATTAGATTCATTCTGTTAGGAACAGTTATCGCCGTTCATCGGTTTGTGAAACCCCAACTTGTGAGATTAATCATTCATCTGCAGAGTCACTTCATCTGAGCTGCGTTCTTTCGAGTTCTTGGTTGTGTTCTTCATTGCGCTTGCTGGGATTAGCCTTCTTGGCGAGGTCAACCGGGTTGTGACACGGTTGATAACCAGAGGAGTTGTGGTGATAAGATTGCTGGATTCGGGTCTTAGGTTCTGAAACCAGATCGGTGTGTCTCGCTGTTCGTAGGAGAAACCCTAGACGAGAGACACAAATAAAATCCAATCTGATCTCCTGTACAAAGGATTGATCCGGATATAGGCTCGCAGGCCCTTGACACCAACATCTCAACTTGGGTGCACCCAAAGCACCAGACCGGATCGGACTCAACTCGTATAAACATATAGTCTGACTCGACCACGTATCCTAACCAAACAAGACCAGAACTCTAATAGTATAAAATAACTACTACATGCATGCGTGAAGCATACATATGGAATAGAATAATATAAATGATCCGGCTAGAATGCTAATGACGTCAACTTCTTCCAACACGTCAAAGTGATATAAATATAGTGCCATAATTAAGTTGGAAATACCCTTGGGATCTCGACATGCATTGGAGCCAATATTAACATATTCCCTTGCCTTCTCTTTCTCCTCTTTTCTGAAAAATTCTGCACCTTTAAAAATGAGACTTGACCACAGGCCATCAAGATTAAATATTCCTTCCTTCATAATATTGTGCTCAACACAAATAGTAAATGCACCGAGGTTAATATTTTGTTGAACTATGGGCTATCTCTCGCAACAAGTCCTAGTGAATACTTTGCTTGGCAAGATGCCATGGATAATTTCTTTGCGGGCTGTGAATTTAGCTCAGTTGTCAAGATGTATTATGCCGAAGAGACATTTGATAAAGATGTTTTGCAATGGTGGCTTGAAGTGGATGACCCTTGTCGGACATGGGAAGATATGAAGTTTTTGCTCCGACAATGATTTGTTTATTCATCTGCCGCCATTAAAAAGGTTGCTGCAGCTCTTACCCAAAAAGCTTTTGCTACCATGTCACTTGTTAGCTCGAAAGCAATACAAAATGAAGATTCTCAGTTGTTGCAGCAGAAGGTTGAAGTGCCTGTGGTCGAAGCGCCAGTTGTATACGAGAGTGATGATTTTTCTTTGGCATCCGGACTGCATTCTAGTGCTTCTTATTGTGATACTCAGTCTGACACTGAAATTGATGATACTAATGATGTCTCCGATGGGCTCTCTATGATGGCACAAGAAGCACATATTGATGGTACTGCAATTATGGTGAAGGGGCAGCATTCCAATATATTTCAGTATGAATGCAAAATTCAAGATAAGGTATGCAAGCTCATTATCGATGGTGGTAGCTTTACAAATGTTGTTAGTTCAGATTTAGTGCACGCATTGTCCTTATCTATGCGGAGGCTTCCAAAACTGTGTTATGTGCAGTGGATGAACCAAAGTGGTACACTGAAAATTACTCACAAGGCACGAATAAAATTTTCAGTAGAAAATTATGTTGACTCTGTGGACTGTGATGTGGCACCAATGAGTGCATGCCATTTATTGCTTGGGAGACCATGGCAGTTTGATCTTGATGCGACATATAAAGGCCGTTCCAACTGTTATTCATTTGTGCATAAAGGAGTTCATCATATGCTCAAACCAATGTTTGAGAGTGCTATTCAGGCTGAGGTGTTTGCCACTGTACAAAAGAAGAAAAAGGAGGCTGCTGAAATTGCCTCAAAGCTGAGGACGGCTTTGCTTCAAGAGGGAGAGAATGATGTGACTGTATGTGATCAAACTATTGCTTCTAAAGATCCATGCAGTAAGCCTAAAATAGAAGCTAGTATTTTTGAAGAGGGACAAACCATACCTTCTATTGGTTCTGAGAAAATGTTGAAACAATCTCCTAACAAATTTGGTTCTCTCTCTATTATTGATGATGGCAATTTAGTTGCGTCAGAAGGGAAGCTAGCTACGACATACAAGGTTGACTCATCTATTATTTCAATTAATAATGATCCATCCAAGGAGATTGTTAGCGACAATCTAGGGCCAACACACGAATGCGCTTGATCGCGCGGTGAGCGACGGCACAATTGCAGCACCGATGCTCAGACCGGTCAGATCGGTCGGGGTAACCGGTCAGACCGGTTCGCCGGTGCAGAACGGCGAAATCCGACGAACGCTCGCCCGGGAGGGACCCCGTCAGGGCAAGCGTGCGTAGGGTTGTTATAGGATCGGCAGGCTACCTAGAACGGCTTCAGACGTCGCGGAGACGAAGGAAGAACAGCAGATTGGGATTGGAAGAGCTAGGGTTTAGAGACAAAAGTAAAGGCAATAAACATAAAGAAAAGTAATGTATTGATGTATTTTGATCGATTGGATGTCTCAATCGGCCGTGGCCCTTTATATTTATAGGGTGGGTGAACTTGTCCCACAAGAAATCCTATTACAAGATCTAAATCTATGAAAATCTCTAGTTGTACTCGGACTCTGCTTGGACCGGTCGGTCTCCTGCCGGGCAGGCTACAGCGCCCTACCGGTCAGACCGCTCGGACAGACCGGTCAGACCGGTCGATGCCAATTTTGGCTATCAACATATGCCCCCCTGTTTTTTGGTAAAGCTTGCTTGCCAAAAAAAAAACATTCTTCTGAGCCAAAATTGTCTAAGGACGATGATTAACATCACATCGGCCATTCTTTGTGCTAAGGGCGATGAACAATTATCGGCCATATCTTGCTTAAGTTGATGTTGAAGCAACTTGTTTCGGCCGCCATACCTTCTTCATGATTGTTGATGTCTTTGGCTCGACCTCTACTTGTTGCTCCATTATCTCCGTCTTGCGCATACGCTGCAACCATCTCTTCTGGGTATGAGACAAGCCTGAAGGACACCACTTCGGCTGTAAATATTTTTAGTCTCGCTTTGAGCCTTTCTCATCCGCTTTGCTGCAATCAATATCCTGTTTGACCAGATCGTTGCTAGAAACAACCGGTCTTTGTGGTAAAGCATAATTTGGATACATAGGATGATATTGAATATAATATGATTGCATATAAATCCTACTATAATCCATAGGCAAATAAGAGTATGGAAACCAGCCATACCATGGAGTAACCAGTTCATTGGATGGCGTATCAACTTGTCTTGGATGAGAATCCGATCGCTCCTGATGTTTCGTTGAGGACTTCATATCTTTGACTTTACTTGATCGCCTCTTCTGAGCAGTTCCCTCCTTCTCATATTTGGCCAAGAGTTCCTTGAAACTCGGCCTTGTCTTGCTTTTGGAGGAATTCCCAGACTTACTGGGCGTACCGGTCAGACCGGTTCTAGAACCGGTCAGACTGGTCGTACCGGTCAGACCGCCTTTTGAACCGGTTAGACCGGTCGACTCGCTATCGGCCCCTTTTTTCTTGTCCTGCCCCCCGAGCGTTGAAGCCTCTGTTGCAACTCGAGGAGTCTTACTCTGCAGCACCTTTTTCTCATGCCTTTCCTCACCAACCACCACATTTTTCCCTTTAGTCGATTCGGCTTGATGCGGCCGAATCAATACTTTTGGATTTGACAACTCAAGTGTATGAACGGGAAAAGGATTTTGATCAATTTGCATTGCAGGAACAACTAATCGTCCTTCATTTATAGCCGATTGTATTTGTGTACGAAGAACATTGCAATCATTAGTGGCATGAGAAAAAATATTGTGTAACTTACAATATGCACGCCGCTTCAATTCCTCCGTTGATGGAATAGTGTGAGAGAAATTAATCTTCCCAAGCTTTGCCAATTCATCAAAAATTCTATCACACTTTGTCACATCAAAAGTGAATTTAATCTCATCTTGCCAATTTTTAGAAATCGGCTTTAAAGAAGTACAAGTGCTGGGCTTATCACTAGATGACCATGCAAATTCAGCAGCATATACTTCATTACCCTCATCGTCTGAAGATTCTCCTTGTAGCATATGCATACTAAGACGATCGGGTTTAAATTTTGCATCTTTACTTCGGCTTTCTTGAGCCAAAGCCCTTTGCAACACTTGATTAACGGTTAGAAACTCATATCCTTCTAATTTTTCTTTAATATGAGATCTCAAACCATTAAGAGCTAATTCGGCAAGATCCTTTTCAGAAATAACCAAGCTATAACATCGGCTTTTTGTATCTCTAAATCTTCTAATAAATTCAGCAACAGACTCATCATGCTTTTGCCTAACCGATGTTAAATGACATAGCCTCAACTCATTTTCACCATTATAAAAATGATCATGAAATTTACGCTCTAATTGAGACCAAGTTTGCACAGAATTAGGAGCTAATCCTGTGAAAAAGCAGTGCCAGATAAAGACAAAGGGAACATTCTAATTTTCAAATGATCAAGACTCCCATAAATTCCCATTTGTGCATTAAACTGACTAACATGCTCCCATGTAGTCCTACTATCCTCCCGAGTGAATTTAATAAATTCAGGCACTCTAAAATTCTGAGGATACGGAATAGAATCAAAACTCTCAGGATAAGGCTTTTGACAAACTAGAGTTTTGTCCTTCAATTCTACGCCGAAAGTTTCTTTAAACATAATAGCCAAATCTTTCTTATGCTTCTCAAGTATTTGATTAAAATAAGAATCATTTGGCCTTTGAACATTGGTATTAGAGGTATTCGGCACATGCGGTATATGATTCGGTTGTGTATATGGTATTTGCTGCAAATGTCCATTATTTGGCATTGTACCATATGAATAACCTGAACCCTAAGGAAGCATAGTGTATGAATTATTCATTCAGCTAAAGCCAGCCGAAACATAAGGTACACTAGTAATTGGTTCGGGAGTCGATGGATATGCAACTAAAGCTCCAGAACCGGTCGGACCGGTTGGAACCGGTCCTCCATGACCGGTCTGACCGGTATGCGAGACCGGTCCGACCGCTCCATGACCGGTCTGACCGGTCTGCGAGACCGGTCCGACCGCTCCATGCGCGTGATACTGCTCTAGAGTTTTCTGACCATAAAAATTCATCGGCATGCCGTATTGGGGCGCATGTGCTGCCGATGATTCAAGATGCATAGTATTATGATAAAAAGTGCCATCAATATTAGGTCTTGGATTCCCACTATCATCAATCAAAGGTTGTTTGCCTAATGATTTATCAATCATGCCTTGAACAATAGCAAGAATCTTTTCTTGACCACTAACCACCAATTGACTAATTTGCTCTAAAGTAGGCGTTGTTGTAGCACCTACAATAGCACTTGATTTGGCTTGCTCATCTTCATCAGAAAGAATGACCACCTCTTTGTCCTTAGAGATATCACCCTTCCGATTCTTGGAAAAGTGAGACAAGAACCACCGACGCTTTTCTTCAAGTTATTTTTCCTTGCGCCACTTGTTCTCCTCTTCACACTCCTTTATGAAGGCTTCATAAGCTTGACGATCCTCGGGCGGCAATTCATCAACAGACGGTCTGCTGATGTTATCGGGATCAATCTCACCAGGATTCGACAGCTTCACTATTGTAGTAGATGAAATAGATTAGATCGGTTTTAAATAACCATGATCTTCTTCCCCAGCGGAGTCGCCAAAATATGTTGGCGCCAATCTAGGGCCAACACACGAATGCGCTTGATCGCGCGGTGAGCAACGGCACAATTGCAGCGCCGATGCTCAGACCGGTCGGGGTAACCGGTCAGACCGGTTCGCCGGTGCAGAACGGCGAAATCCGACGAACGCTCGCCCGGGAGGGACCCCGTCAGGACAAGCGCGCATAGGGTTGTTCTAGGATCGGCAGGCCACTTAGAACGCCTTCAGACATCGCGGAGACGAAGGAAGAACAACAGATTGGGATTGGAAGAGCTAGGGTTTAGAGACAAAAGTAAAGGCAATAAACATAAAGAAAAGTAATGTATTGATGTATTTTGATCGATTGGATGTCTCAATCGGCCGTGGCCCTTTATATTTATTGGGTGGGTGGACTTGTCCCGCAAGAAATCCTATTACAAGATCTAAATCTATGAAAATATCTAGTTGTACTCGGACTCTGCTTGGACCGGTCAGACTGGTCCAAGCAGACCTACCGGTCAGACCGGTCGGTCTCCTGCCGAGCAGGCTACAGCGCTCTACCGGCAGACCGCTCGGACAGACCGGTCAGACTGGTCGATGCCAATTTTGGCTGTCAACAGAGATATTAGAGACAGAGCCTATCTTGTATCATGATGGCCCCTATATTGTTGACCTGAAAGACAATGGACAAATCATGCTTGTTGCTACAAATGATCTCGCTAATTATCGGATTAATGAAGCTATTGACAATAACTCAAAGCCGAGGACGGCTTTGTTTCAAGGAGGAGAGGATGATGAGCCCATGGTTCATCAAAATATTAACCTCAGTGCATTTACTGTTTGTGTTGAGCACAATATTATGAAGGAAGGAATATTTAATCTTGATGGCCTGTCGTCAAGTCTCATTTTTAAAGGTGCAGAATTTTTCAGAAAAGAGGAGAAAGAGAAGGCAAGGGAATATGTTAATATTGGCTCCATGCATGTCGAGATCCCAAGGGTATTTCAACTTAATTATGGCACTATATTTATATCACTTTAACGTGTTGGAAGAAGTTGACGTCATTAGCATTCTAGCCGGATCATTTATATTATTCTATTCCATATGTATGCTTCACGCATGCATGTACTAGTTATTTTATACTATTAGAGTTCTGGTCTTGTTTGGTTAGGATACGTGGTCGAGTCAGACTATGTTTATACGAGTTGAGTCCGATCCGGTCTGGTGCCTGCGTGCACCCAAGTTGAGATGTTGGTGTCAAGGGCCTGCGAGCCTATATCCGGGTCAATCCTTTGTACAGGAGATCAGATTGGATTTTGTTTGTGTCTCTTATCTAGGGTTTCTCCTACGAACAGCGAGACGCCGTCCGATCTCATCTACCCTACCGATCCCTCTCGGATTTGTGCGGAGCGCGTGATCGAGTTCCTACATCTCCGGTGCGTCGCTTGGAATTCTCGGAGTTCCCCATCTTCTGATCGTGGTTTGTTGTGACTGCTGGTGGAAGAATTTATCTAGGGATTGGATTGCATCTGCTGTAAGCCGATCTCATATCTTGCTATTTCTCGTGGTACTGGATTAAATAGAACAACTTTTGTGCTGGATTATACTGCTATGTTGCTGGCCTCCGTGAATGTTTATGAGAATTATTGATGCAAAACAGAGGCGAACGATTGCTGGACTCGCCCCCACGTCGGACCGAGGGGCGACTCGGGCAGAAACCGCGCCGCCGGCGCTCAACTCCCCCGCCTCCCGTCCCTCCCCCTCGCCGCCGCCGGAGCACCTCGCCGGAAGTCCGTGCGGGTGCCAGGACGGTGGCGGCGGGGCATCTCCGCCTTCCCTTAGGTCCCCCCCTCCGTTGCCCCGACGAACTATAGTCCGTTGCTGCTGCGGCGCCCAGGTCCGCGGTGGACCTCCCCCCGTGCGGTCCTCTATGGCCGGATCCGGTCTCCCGAGGGCTTGTTTTGCCAACAACAGGGAGGTCCACTGCGGTCACCCCCCCCCACGCCATCACGGCCTCCGTCCCTCCATGCCGCTGCGGACTCCTGGTGCGACGACGGCGAGTGCTGGAGCGGCAGCGGCGATGGCTCGGGGCGCCAGATCCGGTGCCCTTGAGGGTGGATCCGGCGCCCCCGCGGCCTAATCTGCATGGCGTGCCGTCCGTGTGCGGCAACCCTCCCCTCCGCGCGGTCCTCGGTGGTTGGATCCAGCCTCCGAGGGTCCGGATCTGCCATATACGGGAGTTTTCGCGGTGGCCGCGCATCTGCTGGGTTGGCAGCGAGCCTGTGTCTGCCACACCATTCGCCCACGCCGTTGGGCCTCAGCATGGTCTCTCCTGTAGGTCGGGGGCACCATGGTCGTGTCGCCCCTGCCAGCGGCCGGCGTGGCGTCCTGGCCCTGCAGGATAGCGTCGCGGTTCCTGTGGGCTGGTGTTTCCGGGAGTCGCCGGCGAAAGCCATCTCTGGTTTCCAATAACCAGTGACAACGACGACGCCTGCGGGCGCCGTTTTCCTCCATGGAGGCGTTGTCCTGCGACTTCCGCACCTTAGCCATGGTCTGGCGCGGTCCTTGGTTGAGGTGGCTGCTCCGTGCAGCAAAAGCTTTGCGCCCGGTGTGCAGGGGGTGTCTCACCTTCGCACGGTCTGCCAGGGTCCTCGGCCTACCCCTAGTGTTGGTTTCTGGTGCAAAGCTGTTACAAGCTATGGATGATCATCGTGAGTTGTGCAGGTGTCCTCCATTAGGCGCCTCTGCTCTGTCGGCACTCTTTTCGCTAGTGGTGCCATCAAATCTTATGCCGGGAGGTGTTTCCACTTTGCTGCCATTCCCCTGCAAGGATTCCTCCCCTTGCACGGCGTTGGATGGTGGCAAGTGGGAGCCCGGATGTGCTTTCAAGGTGGCTCCAACAGCATCGAAGGAGAGATTGTTGTTTTCGGTTAGCCTTGGTTTGCGCTCCTCCCACCGCCTTTAGTCCCCTCTCCGTTGGCCTGACTCTCAGATGGAGGGTGACAGCAGAGCGGCGTAGCTACGAGGGGTGGTGTGGAGGTGCAATAGTTGCGGTGTATCCGGCGAGTATGCTGTTTCGATGGTGGCTCCAAATCGACGCCCGTTGGCCGTCCTTTCTAGCTGGTTTCTAGCTTTGCCTCTTGATCTGTAAAAGTTGTCCCCCTGTTCTAGGTGTTGTGTTGTATTTGGGCTGTTGTAAAATTACTGAATCTCAAATGCTGTAGCATTTTGGCTTGCCTAAAAGCCCTATCAATGAAATTCAGGTGGGGGATTCTCTCCCCCCGTGACCGTAAAAAAAAATTATTGATCTCCGTGAGGCATCGTTGACGTGTTTGGCTAGCTGCTAGCTGCATCTGCTCAACTGTAATTGAGAGGGGTCTGATTATTATCGCTGTTGCTCCTACATATTATTATTTCTATAGTCCAACAAAAGGTGCGAGTTGCCATTTCAAGGGAGGGTTAAATTATTGATATTTTGCTATACTTTGGAAACAATTGTTTTTATTGGAGAGCTGCACTGTGAAAGATCGGACACACTCCCGGACATCCTCAACGTGTCCTTATCACCCTCCTTCGGATCTTGGATCTACATCGCGGATGGATTTGGTGGCTTTACCAGCCACCTCATCAATCCAGAGAACGTAGAACCTAGCCTCATTGATGAGGCTCTCACTCCAAACAACTCGACAACTCAAGTTGTCAACATAGAAAACCCACCTGAGGATTCCCAGGAAGAAGAAAATTTTGATGTAATCAAAAGATACTGGACCGATCTTGAGGCAATGTCTCACCCTCGAGTAGACAATTCCGATCTACTCAATGGAATCGATCGCGTTACTAAGAAACTTGCTGAGTGCATTAACCTCGCGCAAACTACTCTGGATGAATACGGCGTTCCATACGTCAAAGACTTCACAGCGACTAGATCACACCACCAGCAGTCAGTGGACATCTTTGATCATCTAGACCGAGTGCATAACACTTAACTAGATTGTGTCAAGGTGGCCGAAGACACCCTCAACGCCAAGGAGTACGACTCTTCTGAGGAAAAATTTAATCAGGACTTTGATGTGTTCATGAATGGGCTCGATCATCCACTCGATACTGATCACATTGAGATCAACCCAGAATCCCTCGATCCAGTCGATGATCGAGAATTCATTGACTATATAAATAGTCGGGACAACCCCAACAACTTCGACGATCTCGATGATTGGACGGATGACATCGACCTATTTATGGAGGGTTTGTGTAACCCACATAAAATAGATGAACTTTGGCAACAATCGAAAGCAAAGAAGATGTGGGAAAACTTCCAATCTAGCTTTCTTAACCATCAGTTGCCCAAGGAAAATATCCCGCAACCTGATGCTCAAAGTGAATCCCCTCCAAATGACGATATTTCCCAACGATGGGACGACATGGCCTTTCGTGCTGAGATGGGACTCCCCCCTCCAGAGCCAACATACCATCCTTTGTGATTGAAAAATTCAGCTACCATCTTTCGGGAGGCCTTAAAATTCATAACCTTAACCGATCTTGAGGAAGATCTGGATTCCCTAATCCAAATCAGGAACCAAGAGGCCACCAACTCACGGAAGGCCCCGACCAGTATCCAAACCAATCCCGATTTGGGATATGGAGTCCAACTCCCTTACGACTCCACCTTGATTATAAAATCTACCCCCAGGGAAGGACGGTGCATTGGGGCAATCCTCGCGATCAAACCCTACCAAAGCCAGGCTCTCAGGCCTTTGAGGATCTACTCTTCTAGGAAGGCCCCTCCCTGCCACCTCCATGCAAAGAAGAAGAAGACACCAAAGACTTCTTGCGGGAAGTCTTGATGGTGCGCCTCATGGAAATTGACGACGAAGACGACTCCATGGAGCGAGTCAACCTGGACGACTACGACTTTGACGACATCAGAGAATACCTCTCCGACGATAATATACAAACGACTACAACTACGGCGGAGGTAACAACCAACTTCAACAATGAGTCCTCTCATTCTCCCCCGAGCGTCACAGTCACCGTAAAGATGGAGGAAGAGGACAACAACTTCGAGAAGGAGCAGCGCAGGATCCGCAACCAGAAGTGGGCTGAACGCTATTAATGTGTACTCGAGCACATCTAGGAAGACGCTGGAGAGTCTCACGACTACTCCAACAATGATCTGCGCAATGTCATCAAAATCGGGCGTGATGCCCAGACCGTCATCATCTCCAAGCGGAAGGAATGCGAGGAGGCAGAAGCATACAACCCTTCCTCCAACTACTGCATCCACGACGACTACTCGAGGCTAGCATGCAAACGGCCGAACGTCAGAGCCCATGACTCAGAAGTTGGCCCCTCTAGACCAGCTCCTCCACTCCACCAGAGCAAACGAGCGGACCTCGTCCAGCATCATTTCGAGCAAGCTCTCCACAAGCGCTGTCCATGGCATCCAAGTGGCAAGTATTCGGCATTTGAATGCCGCAACCTACGCAAAGCTCTCAGAGCTCCCCAGCTGCCCCCTAATCCTCCTCGCAAGCATGAGGACCCACATCAAAGTTAGACGAGCTAGGAGGATCACATCGCTCTAAAGAGCATTATCTTAAGTTTTACTCTTACATATCGAGGTAGTCGGCACATTTGTGCACCAGAGGTTAGGTAGCAGGTTAAAGAGTTTCAGAGTTAGGTGTCTTGTAACAAGATCAGGTCTTATATAATATATACCATTATCCAAACTCGACTCTACAAACCCTTTTACCCACTCAGGACACTGTCCTCCCACCCCGGTAACATCTCCGTGGTCCTGCCCCAGCAGTTTTTGTTACGTTCGAGCCCTTCAACTCGGCGGGAAGCATCTCAGGTTACTCCCTATTAGGCTAGTACTCGGTCTGACTACTCCCTATTAGGCTAGTACATGGATCGACTACTCCCTATCATGCTAGTATTCGGGCAGCTTTGCTCTCCCTAGGACGGTGTTCCCACCCCAGTAACATCTCCGTGTTCATGCCTCGGCAGGTACACGGGCAGTTTCTGTTACCTTCGAGCCGTTGAACTCGGCGGGAAGCATCTCCGATTACTCCCTATTACGCTAGTACTCGGTCTGGCTACTCCCTATCAGGCTAGTACTTGCATCGATTACTCCCTATCAGGCTAGTATTCGGGTAGCTTTGCTCTCCCTTTGGGACGGAGTTCCTATCCCGGTAACATCTCCGTGGTCCTGCCCCAGCAGGTACACGGGCAATTTCAGTTACCTTCGATCCCTTGAACTCGGCGGGAAGCATCTCCCATTACTCCCTATTAGACTAATACTCGGTTTGACTACTCCCTATCAGGCTAGTACTTGGATCGACTACTCCCTATTATGCTAGTATTTGGGCAGCTTTGCTCTCCCTAGGATGGTGTTCCCACCCCGGTAACATCTCTGTGGTCATGCCCCGGCAGGTACACGGGCAGTTTCTGTTACCTTCGAGACCTTGAACTTAGCGGGAAGCATCTCCGATTACTCCCTATTAGGCTAGTACTCGGTCCGACTCAGGACATTGTCCTCCCACCCCGGTAACATCTCTGTGGTCTTGCCCCGGCAGTTTCTGTTATGTTCGAGCCCTTTAACTCGGTGGGAAGCATCTCAGGTTACTCCCTATTAGGCTAGTACTCGGTCCAGCTACTCCCTATCAGGCTAGTACTTGCATCGACTACTCCCTATCAGGCTAGTATTCAGGCAGCTTTGCTCTCCCTTTGGGACAGTGTTCCCACCCCGATAACATCTCTGTGGTCCTACCCCGGCAGGTACACGGGCAGTTTCTGTTACCTACGAGCCATTGAACTCGGCGGGAAGCATCTCCGGTTACTCCCCATTAGGCTAGTACTCGGTCCAACTACTCCCTATCAGGCTAGTACTTGGACCGACTACTCCCTATCAGTCTAGTATTAAGCAGCTTTGCTCTCCCTTTAGGGATGGTATTCCCACCCTGATAACATCTCTGTGATCCTACCCCGACAGGTACATGGGTAGTTTCTATAACCTTCGAGCCTCTGAACTCAGCGGGAAGCATCTCCGACTACTCCCTATCAGGCTAGTATTCGGGCAGCTTTGCTCCCCCTTTAGGGATGGTGTTGCTATCCTGGTGACATCTACGTGATCCTGCCCCGGCAGGTACACGGGCAGTTTCTGCTACCCTTTAGCTTTTTAATATAATGGAAAGCATCTCTGACTACTCTCTATCAGGTTAGTACTCAGATCGCTATAGCTCTCCCTTCAACAGTAACCCTCATGCGACCTTGCTCGCTACAAAATCCAATCTATTGGTAAATCTTTCCTATGTCTACAAGATACCCCTTTCAAGACGTGCTATATGCACACAATCATCCAGGATTTTGAACTCACACGGCCCTACAACACTACGAGTACTAGAGCATTCTGGATTGAACTTGTGAAAAATACTATACACCATGACAAAGTGTACAAAGTTTTACACAGCAAGTCATTACATCAAGTATATATCTACTTCTTCGAAGCTCTCGCTTCTTTGATGCACCCTTCAACCATCCAGGGACTAGCTTCAAGCATTCTAAAACGGGTCTTGCATCTACAACATCGGGATGTGGCGGCTGCACCATGACAATAACAACTCGAGCTGATTCCTCCAGGTCAAAGATCTCTTTATCCTTCTGCTCCTTATCACGATTGAGCTTCTAGATGGTCACCATGTTCTCCGCAAGCTTTTTGTCAGCTCCTTCCAGTTGCTTCTCAATGACCATTTTATACTCCTCGAGATCTGCATATGATTGTCGCAACTCTGCACAATCTTGAAGAGCCTGATCTCTCTCCCCTAAAGAATAAGATCATCAGCGTCAAAACTGACGACACGAGCACTTTCCAAAAGTACTCACTTTAAGTTACTTACTCTGGCTTTGAGCTAGCTCGTCCTGGCTTACACTAGAGGAACTTCTAGCCTGAGAAGCAGCCAGCTGCCTCCCAAGTTCAGCAATTATGGCATCTTTCTCAACAAGTTCCTGCTTCAGCATAGAAATTTGCTGGCGTCCCTCAGATTTTACAACCAAGATAGAAGACTGTTGGAATTTCTTAGCGTCATCAATAGGAGTGGTTAGTTCCTAGCAACGATGCCTTGAAAATGCCGTGTGGTATGTCTTAACGTTTACAGAAAGATCCGCAAGTGCACGGATATGCCGTTGTAGCATTTCACCCGGAAGTATTCAGGGTATCGTTATTTATATTTTCCCAAGGGATGGCTAGGTTGTGTAAAGTGTATTTACTTAGTTGCATAACCATGACACGTATGAGTAAGATGAAGACCACTGACTATACAAGGGTAAGTGACATATAAAGGATAATCAGGGGTAATGTGACACACACAGAACATCCAACTCTCATGAATAAAGAATAAACAAGCAATCCTAAGGTTAGTGGGAGCATAGGCAAAGATTTCTAGTATACTATTTATGTTAGCAGATAAGTTACGTTAGCCACATTGCTTAGAGCTGCAGGTGTCGCAAAATTAGGGACATCGGGGAGAATGACCCGCACTGGAGAACATCCAGTCCCGTTTCATCTTTGCATGAACTCCTACACCATACCCGAACGTCGGGGAGTACACTAACCGAGAAGCAGCTTCCTGGCGGACCAACAGGGCTGTCACCACCTGCGGTCTACCCCAGTCACACCGTGGAGCACCGTCATATCCGAAGGATCCCGCATACCCGGGCACCATGCCCACTGTTGGCACTCCTTAAGTATTATCCCTTGTTTATCCTTGATAATGGCATGAATTTAATATCAAAATCACTAACCGTCCTAACCCCGGCCTAATTATTGGTCATTTTCACATTTGCACATATATTTTGGAGGAACTTCGTTTTTGCAGGTTTTTGGCCTATTTTGGAGCATGAAATGACGAGGCGCATGATCGAGCGCTAACATGGAGAAAGACGAAGGCCAAAGCCCAAAGGAAGGACCAAAGCCCATGTTGATTCAAAGCCCATTCATGCACATCCATCCTCCAAGAGAGCCCAAAGGACCAAGCCCACAAAGATGAGATCAAGATACTTTGGAATTAAGCAAAGCAAATGAAGGTTTAAGGAAGGATTCCCTATCCTATCCTTTCCTCGAAGATATCTCCAAGATAACAACGTCCAAAGGGGTACAATCGTGAAGGACATAAACTCTAGAAGATGCGAGGAGTGTACATGCGAAAGATGAGACCGAGGCGGGCCCAAAAGAGGGTAGGCCGGCCGGCCTAGGCCCATGAGCCGGCCGGCCTAGCCCATTTCCGAGGCGGTTCGGCCTCCCCTTCGACCGATGGCTTCCTCGGCTCATAAATAGCTCGTACCTTATTCAACTCGCGGCATCCATCCACCCAGAAATCGATGAAAACCTAGGGCCAAGACCGGAGGGAGACGATGGCCGCTGCAAGTCTTCGAAGTTGTCTAGGAGATGGCTTAGGCCGCCCCTAGCCGCCATGGCCTCCCTGCATGGTTGTGCCATGGCGGAGTTCATGAGCTAGTTGGATTCATCGATGGTGTGCACACGGCGGTGATGATCCAGACACATCTATTATGTGAGTAATGATAATCATGTCTTCCGAATCTATTGGCGATCATGTCTCTCCTTTTTTATTTCGTTCTTGCCTTGGGTGCGCTTATTCCTAGATCTATTCTCGAGGTATATTGCATGGGGTGTTCTTGTAGCTATGGTGGCTAGGAGTTCATACCGGATCTACCCAAGGGGGGTTCGACACGTCTAGCATGCTTCGGGGTCCTTTTGTCCAAAGGGAGCGTCGTGACAGGGCGTGGCCTGAGTAGTGGGGTTCCCGAAGGGTTGTATTGGAGGTTTTGATTTAAAGATGCTATTGAATGAGATGCATGATTGATTTGCTCGTTAGCTTGAACTACAACTAGATGACGATAGGCCTAGTCATGTCTTTGGTTTTGCTATGGTTACGCCTATGTTCATGGATGAGATCAACCTTTACACAACACTCATATCTATTAAAGGTTTACTCTATATGTGCAATTCATGCTTCATGTTAGGATAGATCCGTTAGATTAGATGGAAAACCTTAGGTTGTTCTTTGTCGATCCACGGATTGATAAACATTGGGGGAGTACTCTAAGGGAAAAGCTACCACGATCCGTGCGCTTGCGGTACATAAATTGGGGCGCTAAGGAGCGTCAACAAGCTTTTCTGGCGCCGTTGCCGGGGATCGGCAACTCGAACCCTAGGGCGATCTATCTAATTTTTTTGGACTAATCCTAATTTTTATTATTGCATATACCCTTGTTTTCTTGTTTGTGTCCTTGAAAGCAGGTGGAAAAAGCTAGACACCAAACTTGGACTTCGAGAAGTCCATAATCCACTTCAACAAATTTCAACAATCCGCAACAAGATGATCGAGGAGCCTCGACATGGAACATCGACAACGTCCACATCGACATAACGGCAACAACATCAAGATTCGCTCTTTAGTGGTAGGTGCTAACTTTTGTTAGTGGCCCAGCATCTGCTATCGAGTCCCCACTCCCCAAAGTAAAAGATGATAAATAAGGTACACTGCCATGTCAATTAATTTTAAAGACTAATGTTTTTGGGAAGAATTGTTTGTTCAAGCAATAGGTATGAAGCATGCCCGCGAAGAAAATCGTGCGATCATCATCATCTATGAAGTGTTACTGTTGTGATGAGTTTTTCATCCAAGATCAGAGAAGTACCATGAGCAAATAATAGATTATTTTGAAGCTTCATCAAGTCTTCTTTCTAACGGATCAAGAACCATCAACTTTGGAGATCGGTGTGAAGTGTTATGGTAAAATCTTTCAACGCTGCGCGTTCTGAAATCCCTCTGGACAGATTGCAGCGCCGTAATAAAACAAGCATAACTTCTTTATCCGGAGTCCAATTGGGGCGAATGACCACTTGTTGGAAAGATAATTTGATGCACCTTGCAATGGAGTAGAAGTTTGGTACATGTTCTATACTGTATGAAGGGGAATTCAATGAGTATAGAGGTAGTAGCAACCGACGAAGAAGGTGATGACGATGTCAAAGGATGATTGGAAGGCTGTGTACGCAAAAGATGATGACTTGAAGTTGACCAAAGCTGGAGGCAACAAGATTAGAAGAACCACGACACCACCTATCTTCTCTAGTGGGATGCTTGATATACTTCTAATCGAGTGATGCTATCAAGGAAGGAAACCGTTCGGATCATCAACACGAAGCACAGGAGCATCTTCGAATCCCGACACCTTGGGTAAAGCAAGAACAATGGAGAATACACATCATTGAAGCCGTGATATTTGATGGTAATCAATGGTGATGACCTTGAAGCCTAGGGACGCACGACACTATGCTCCAAAGACCACATGGTCGAGATCATTGACATCTTCAGATGAATTCACAAGAAGATATTGTTCTCATCAATGTCCAGCTCGACCTCAAAAGAAAATAGTAGCATATTTTTGGATATTCAAAAGCTCCACGAAGTTCCCGTTCCAACGAATCAAGAACCAAGTCAATCGGAGATTCCTACAAGCGGGTATGGCCAAAACATTGAAGGTTGTGCACTCTGAAAATTTCTGGACAGCACGCAGCGCCAAAAGTGAAACGGGCGTAACTTCCTCATTTGGACTCGGTTTAAGATGACTGACCACTCGTTGGAAAGGTAATTTCATAAAAATTTCAATAGGTCTATATTTTGGTATATGTTCTGTTGAGTATATAGGAGAGATTCCATAAAGAAGAGGCAGGAGCAACGCGATGAGAACAAGATAGAGAAGATGACGATGACAACAATGAAGGGGAGCTTGGGCGATGCTTTCATCAAGCGTACATGATAAAATTCAGAGGCTTGGAGCAGAGGAAGAACCCCAATGACATTGGCAAATGAAGGCACAAGCAGTTGACCTTCGACAAACGAAGATGTTGCAAACAAACCACGACAGATTACAAGAGCGCAACATTCAACACATGGAGACGGGAGAAGCAAACCACGACGGACCACGAAGAGTGCATCAAGATGACATCTCACACAAAGCACCATGACTCCAATGAGTATGAAAAAGCTCCGAGGCTAAGATATACATTGAATTCTCAAGCTTCTATTGGTTTTGTTGATAATCTTTAAAAATCTCATGCTCGAACCGATAGTCGGAATGAAAGTTTAAATTCTATGTCTTGTTCTTTTTATGATAATAGGCTAGAGTTTCTTGAGAATGTTGATTTCATGCTTAAAGAACCTCTGCCTAATAATGAGCTCCGCGCTATGCAAGAAACACATGCTGCATTTAATTACACCATGCCTTGTTGATGAAATTTAATTGAGGATGTGATTATGTTGCATATGTTTACAAATAATTGCAAATCTCGATCTTGCTTTGCGCTTGGTCAAGCTCATGACCATAAAAGAGCACATGTCGGGAGAAGCCCCGAATTTCACTAACCATGCAGGACATGAAACTCAAATGATGAGGAGGGAAACCGTGCCCAAAATTTTGATCACCATCATCAACATCTTCAAGTTTCAAAAATGGACGTCGCCAAGCCACATCAATTTTGTGCACAAGTCCAGAGATTTACAATGCAAGTAAGTTGAATATTCAAGACCTCCATCAAGTTCTCGGTTCAACGCATCCAAGATCGATACAATTGAAGACCCACGGGAGGAGCTATGTCTCAAACATCGGAGATGCACGTGCTGAAATCAGCACGGGGCAGATTGCAATGACGGGGAAAAAGGGGCATAACTCCCTCAATTGGAATGCATTTTGGGCAAATGAAAACTTGTTGGAAAGAAGATTTTGTGCACCTTGCATTGGATTAATTGGTTGGCGCAACTCCCAATCTGAACAGAGAGAAAAATCCGTGAAAAGAAAGGTAGCGACGAAGGACAACAAAGAAGGAGGTGACGATGATGTGAGAGACGATTGGGAAGTTTTCCATTAAGCGTGATTGATCATGTCCAATATGGGAAGTGGAATAAGAGTTGCATGGAACACCTTCACCTCTTGTATGAAGGACCATGGCTTCGCATCAATTTGAAGGTAAGAAAGTCGAGCTCTATGACTTTAAATAAAGCGCTTTGCGGGAGGCAACCCGATCTTTTATTTTATATATATTAATATGACCATCTACATTGCACTCTTTAATCGGAATATCAAGTAACATTGTATCATTGCTCTAACAAAAACCACAACTTCATGTTGTTCATTCTAAATGTTATTGAGCGAGCACTTTGTTATTTGATCTTGGGAAACTTGTAGACCTTTTTGTGTGCCTATTAGTGTTTTGAGTCTTTTCCTTTGCGTCTTTTTAGAGAGATTTATGAAGCATTGCACCACCCTTTCATTCTAAAATTGTGGCTAGTTAACTTAGGCTAACTTTTTGTTTTGTTTTAGACCACCTCATCATGTCATATCATTTTGTTCACCCACCCCGTGTTGCATTGTATACCATGTTGTTCGTCTCACCCTTGCATTGCATTGCATGTTGCATTTAAAAAAAACTTTTTCTAAAAACATTGACTAGCCGCGCTTTTGAGATCCTAAAACCCTTAGGAAAACCACTCATGGAGCAATCATAAAACCATAGGTTATGTTTTTCATTCAAAAAAAAAATCTAACTTCTGTTTCTCTCTAGTTTTTTTAAAAACCACCTTAGATAGAATTTCTATACCCAACACTCTCTCTTCAAAATTTTTGTTTTAAGCCAAAAATATAGGAAACCCTTAAACCTACTTCTAAAACCTTGTTAGCTCGGTTGCTTGGTCCTTTTCGATAAATAACCTTTTCATTGACAAAAGCCTCACTTCTTTTGAAGTGTCGCGGATGCTTTTTGTCACTCTTAGCAATTGTTTTTGAATAAGCTAGTTGCGGAACAACATCGAAAGGTCATTTCAACCTCGCTAACACTTGTTTTTGCTAACTTTGCATTTGCACTTTGCATCCATTCCATTGTTCATGCCCTCATTTTGCTAGCTTGGTCTCAATCTTATTGATGTATGCTTTCCTATCCATGTAATGCTTATCATGATAGCATTTACCTTTTGCAATCTTGTGTAAACGTGGTGTTTAAACTTGTTTGGGAACCTCCATCTTTAAGCTCTTTTGACCAAGATAGCAATCCATTTTGTTATCATGTTGCTTTAGGTTGATTTATAAGCTTTGTAATGCGCTTTACCTTTCTTGCGTCGTGAAGAATTTTTAACCTTGAAATGAACATGGTGTTTTGACCTCGGTTATATCTTTATGGCTATATAGAAAATTAAGCAACCTAGTTGTAAACATGGTGTTTAGAACTTGGTGCAAATATTGTCATTGTTTATATATCTTCCTTTCATCTGCATTTACACTTGCACACACGTACACTCATCAGATTTCGCTAAGCTAGCTATCCCACAAGTTGAGATTCTAGGGATGGTTGGTTTGTTGGCATTTGTCTCTACTCCCGACCGTCACCCCGGGGGTAGTGTGTGCACTTGATTGTTTTGCAGGCATGACAAAGCGTTCCCATGAATTCATGATCAAAGAAGAAATCAAATTCATCAACATCTCCAAAGTTTGAGAGCAACCCCCGCTGTTTTCATCAAATTTTGCACATGGACAGATACGAACTGTGACATCCTGGTCCAGGGCTTAATAGGATTGATAGAATACTCATGTCAACAAGTTGCAACTTCTTTTCCGGAAACCGGTCTCCAAAGAACTCCGAGGTTAAGCGTGTTTGGCCCGGAGCAATTTGGGGATGGGTGACCGACCGGAAAGTGATTTCCGGGTGCGCATGAGTGAGGACAAAGTGTGCAGAAAAGACATGTGTTGGTCTGTGAGGGCAGTCTATGTCCTAGAGAGCTGCCAGATATAAGCGGGCCCAGCCTCGGGGAGGCGGGATGTTATAGAATGGTATCAGAGTCGACTCTCGCAGTTTCATGGGCATGTACGGGCGTAAGTGCACGGGCATGAGCACGGGAGCGTGGGGGCGCAGATGCCACCGGCATATGGACGGGCGCGTGGAGGGTCAGTGCGCGGGCATCTGGGATGCGCCATTGGCACTGGATGTACGGGACGTGGCCAAGAGAGGACGTTCCTGGCTTGGGATTGACCGACGAGGACGTCGGTCTCTTAAGGGGGTGAGGATGTGACATCTCGGTCCAGGGCTTAATAGGATTGATAGAATACTTATGTCAACAAGTTGCAACTTCTTTTCCGGAAGCCGATCTCCAAAGAACTCCGAGGTTAAGTGTGTTTGGCCCGGAGCAATATGGGGATGGGTGACCGACCGGGAAGTGATTTCTGGGTGCGCATGAGTGAGGACAAAGTGTGCAGAAAAGACATGTGTTGGTCTGTGAGGGCAGTCTATGTCCTAGAGAGCTGCCAGATATAAGCGGGCCCGGCCTCAAGGAGGCGGGACATTACACGTACAAGGAAGAACAAGTTGATATTCAGAAGTTCCATGAAATTTCCGTTCCAACGCATCCAAGATCAATGAATTTGAAGACCCGTACAAGGAGATATGGCAAGAACATTGGACGTTGCACGTTCTGAAATTCGTCGGGACAGATTGCAGCGCTGGGATGAAATGAACATAACTCTCTTGTTTAGAATCAATTTTGGGAGAATGAGGACTCGTTGGAAAGGAAAATTCGTGCACTTCGTAATGGAGCAATGTTTCAGTACATGTTCTATTCTGGAAATTGAAAGAAAAATTCGTAAAGATGAGGCAGCAATGGGACAACAAGGAATTGCAGGAGGCGACAACGATGTGAAGCAATGATTGGGACCATGACTTAGTACAAGAAGAAGTTGAAGGAAATTGAGGCAACAAAGGTGAAGACACATTGAAAATGATATTCATACACATGAGGGAAGGACTTCAAGAATTGTAAGATGGTCCATCTTCTCCTTCCACGCCTAGCATCATGCTAAGAATGGGGGAGGATTTCGTGGACAAGGAAGAAAGATCTCATGGAGTAAGATAATCACGGTTGCCACAAGATGCTCATGATTCTTCTTCCATGCTTAGCACAATGCTTAAGTATGGGGGAGGCTGCGCTACACTTCATTACGAGTATCGAGAAGGACGGTAATTCTTCCTCAACTCTCTCTTTTTCTAAATGCTTGTACATATATGCCTTCAACCATAGATGCAACCTTTGTATATATCTCTCAACCTATCACATGGCTTCTAGGAGGACAACCTAGTTTTGTTTTTTTTGTTTTCAATAAGTGTAGGATCACCATAATTTGTGCTCACCACATTGATACATTTTGGCAATGCCTTTTGCTTATGGAAAAATAATGAAAGTTGCTGCTTTGTTTTACCTACGCTATGTTGTATATGACTTGACCATTTGCTCTCAATTAAATACCGGCTCTTTTATTTGTGGAGGTTAAATGACTAAATTATAGACCCACATATTCTATGTTGCTTTTTGATTTAAGTCTACCGATGACCTTACACCTTGTGTTGTTTAATTTGAAAACTTAATTCCTATGCTATCTACATTTGTGAATCTCTTGCAAAGTTCTACCTACCAAAGCCTATACATACATATTCTTTCATGATGAAACCTTTAGATTGCAAACTTATATTTTGATGAGTTGGATTAAGATTGATTTCTTTGGTATGAGACTAAGAAGCTGGTCATTTCGTTTTTTTTGTAATCTTCTTTTTGCTAGCCTATTTATCCATGCATTGTGAGTTTCTACTTCGGGAATTTTGCAAACTTCACTAGATATCCACCCTAAACCAAAAATATCTTTTTGTGATTACCTCCTTGACCACAACCCAATTTGAGTATATATTATCATTTCGACGGAATCAAAAGAATCAAGGGCACCATATAAAGAAAAGTTTTGGGAGACAAGGCTCCCCGGAGATTCAAGAGGTTCTACGAAGAAGAAGGTGGATTTGAGATACTTATCCTAGCTAGTTGGTTCTCCCACTATTCGTACTTGAGGACGAGCATTCGTTCAAGCATGGGGGGATGGCTGGGTAAGTATTCTATGTTATCAAAAGTTCTAAGGAGCAAAAAGAAAGAAAAAAAGAAAGAAAGAGAAAAATAGAAAAATGAAAAAAAGGAGAAAAGAAAAGAAAAATGAAAGAAAAAAAAAGAGAATAATAAAATGCTCCTTAGCTCTTTTTGGCTTCATTAATTTTCTAAGTTACTTTGAAGAACTATTCCATACTCAAATCTTCCAACCATGTGCATTCCGATAACGAGAACTTCATTTGTGTCTCGGGATCATCCATTTGCCACTTACACATGTCCACCTATCTAAATGTGTGTGTTTCATCGTTCTCCCTCTCCAACATTATTTTCCAATGACCTTTTTGACTGGTCTCGGTAATTCCATTAGATCTCTCTCTTAGTTTGATAATATTTCAAGTATAATATTTTGCTAGGATTGTTTTTACCTACCAAGCTCCACATAAGCCTTCCACTTTTATATATGAGTAGAATAGGCTGAAGACAATCTAATGTAGGCTTGAGCGACTTGATGAGATGAGTGTTTCCATGATCTTTTGCAAGAGAACCTCACTTATGTTTGATATGCATTTTTTTTAAAACTTTTCATGATGAAACAAGGTAAAGGTTTGAAGTTCGCTTAAGTTTGAAAGCATTGCATTTATTTATTATTATGGCTTATTCTTTAATTGCTAGTCTATCTTCCATAATGAAAAAGTAGCCGGTCACAACATGAACTTAAATGCTAAATACATGAGAGAGCAATATGTCTTGTTATGTATGACTAAGTGCAGAGAGGACATTGAGGGGCAACGCTGATTTCTTTATAAGCAAGGCTCCTGGACTTACTCGAGGACGAGCAAGGTTTAAGCATGGGGGGAATGTTGGCTCTCCTTAAGTACCCATTTTATCCCTTGTTTATCCTTGATAATGGCATGAATTTAATATCAAAATCACTAACCGTCCTAACCCCGGCCTAATTATTGGTTATTTTCACATTTGCACATATATTTTGGAGGAACTTCGTTTTTGCAGGTTTTTGGCCTCTTTTTGAGCATGAAATGACAAGGGCCGTGATCAAGTGCTAACACGGAGAAAGACGAAGGCCAAAGCCCATGTTGATTCAAAGGCCATTCATGCACATCCATCCTCCAAGAGAGCCCAAAGGACCAAGCCCACAAAGATGAGATCAAGATACTTCGGGATTAAGCAAAGCAAATGAAGATTTAAGAAAGGATTCCCTATCCTATCCTTTCCTCGAAGATATCTCCAAGATAACGACATCCAAAGGGGTGCAATCGTGAAGGACATAAACTCTAGAAGATGCGAGGAGTCTACACGCGAAAGATGAGACCGAGGCGGGCCCGAAAGAGGGTAGGCCGGCTGGCCTAGGCCCATGAGCCGGCCGGCCTAGCCCGTTCCCGAGGCAGTTCGGCCTCCCCTTTGACCGGTGGCTTCCTTGGCTCATAAATAGCTCGCACCTTATTCAACTCGCGGCATCCATCCACCCAAAACTCGATGAAAACCTAGGGCCAAGACCGGAGGGAGACGACGGCCGCCGCAAGTCTTCGAAGTTGTCTAGGAGATGGCTTAGGCCGCCCCTAGCCGCCATGGCCTCCCTGCATGGTTGTGCCATGGCGGAGTTCATGAGCTAGTTGGATTCATCGATGGTGTGCACACGGCGGTGATGATCCAAACACATCTATTATGTGAGTAATGATATCATGTCTTCCGAATCTATTGGCGATCATGTCTCTCCTTTTTGATTTCGTTCTTGCCTTGGGTGCGCTTATTCCTAGATCTATTCTCGAGATAGATTGCATGGGGTGTTCTTATAGCTATGGTGGCTAGGAGTTCATACCGGATCTACCCAAGGGGGTTCGACACGTCTAGCGTGCTTTGGGGTGCTTTTGTCCAAAGGGAGCGTTGTGACAGGGCGTGGCTTGAGTAGGGGGGTTCCCGAGGGGTTGGATTGGAGGTTTTGATTTAAAGATGCTATTGATTGAGATGCATGATTTATTTGCTCGTTAGCTTGAACTACAACTAGATGATGATGGGCCTAGTCATGTCTTTGGTTTTGCTATGGTTACGCCTATGTTCATGGATGGGATCAACCTTTACACAACACTCATATCTATTAAAGGTTTACTCTATATGTGCAATTCATGCTTCACGTTAGGATAGATCCGTTAGATTAGATGGAAAACCTTAGGTAATTCTTTGTCGATCCACGGATTGATAAACCTTGGGGGAGTACTCTAAGGGAAAAGCTACCACGATCCGTGCGCTTGCGGTACATAAATTGGGGCGCTAAGGAGCGTCAACACCCACATATGAGGTCACTACCCTAGCACCCCCGGGTCCCCCACCCTTCGGATGGACAGGTAAGATGCTAAGGCAAGCTCGAAAGCACAACGAACTGATATCCTTACCCAGATCATCTGGTCTAAGCATGCAACTAGAATAACTTGGTAAAGCACAGATCAAGGCTAAGCAAGCTACGAACAGCAAGGTAACCAAGAACGAACTCAATATGAATAGCATAAAGAATGTCGAAATACAAAGCCATACCGGAGGCCGAGGATTGCTCGCCGTCCCCGAGGATGACTGGATTCGATAAGAAGATGAAGTACTAGCCTAGCTCCACTACCCTAAGGAGTACAAGTCACAAGAGAGTGTAGAGAGAGAGGCCTTCAAGTGGTGTGAGTGAGAGAGAGAGAGAGTGGTGGGAGGCCGCTTTTATAGCTTGAGAGGTCGGTTCCCGCCATCTCCTTGTATGGAAACATGCCAAACCGCCTTCAGGAGGATAGGAACAAGCTTCCCGCCAAAACTCAGCCTCGGAGGCTGCCAGGTGGGGTCAGCCGACCCCCCCTTGGCGCCATTTCCCACCGATCTTCGCTGGTACACTGACTGGTGGGTCCTGATGTCAGATGGTCGGTGCCGGGGCTTGGTTGGTCGGTTTGGTCTGGTTTGTGGGCCTCCTTTGCTCATGTTACGCAGGACACGATCGTCTGTGACTTCTGTCTGCATATTCGTCGTGTTTTCGTCTTATTCCGGACTTGTGCTCCTGAAATCATAAATTCTCGAAAACAACTGTGGAGCTAGGTTAGTGATATAAATATGTGAGTAAGAGGTATAATTTTCCTTCTTTTATGAGTATAGTTGACGGTCATATTTCGTACTTAACGACCGTCAACAACACCCCCAAGCTAGCCTTTTGCTCGTCCCTGAGCAAAACAAGGTGCTCGTTGTTGATCAGGAGTTGCTACAATGTTGAATTTCCAACTTATACTTGGGCACAACCAAATGCTTCTTACCTTGATTTTGAATACGTTGGCCTTTTGTTCTTACCTCTTATCTTACTCATGTGGAGCTTATAGCTTCACCTCATCTTTGGCGGTTGAGAGTCAGAACGGTATCATAGAGTGCTCATATTTCTTTCTCTTTAGCTCAACTGTCAATCCGGAGATTTTGTAAAGTTTTTCAAAAGAAATTTATAAAGTTCCTCGGATGATCTCTCAGATTGCTCATTGTGTATAATTCCTCACCAAGGCTTTTTATTATGCCTTACTTCCTCACCCTTTCTCTATTGGCTGTTTTTGTGGAGCTGTAGATATGGAGGATTTGAAGGCATACCTGCTTCTCATATTTTGCTAAGTCAAAGACCGGATCCAAAGGAGAAACAAGTCATAAACCTTGATCAAGATGTGCAAGTGTGTGGATATTTTTGGTGACCGGATCCAAAGGAGAAACAAGTCATAAACCTTGATCAAGATGTGCAAGTGTGTGGATATTTTTGGTGGATGGTGTATGAACCATCTCTCTCTTTTTCTTTCTTTTTGGATAAGGGGCTATCTTTTCTTTCTTTTCTCTTTCTTTTTTTTTGACATGCCTAAGCATGTGGCATACCCTCTTTGGATATGCATCTTTTATTCTCTCTTTTTTTTTTGACATGCCGAAACATGTGGCATACCTTCTTTGGGTATGCATCTTTTATTTTCTTTTTGCATAGCCCCATATCCTTGACATATTTTTGAGAGAGAGTGGTGTCATGCATGGACATGGAGTTTTATTTTGTGGATGGATGGAATTTTGCTTACTTCTAGTGTAGAAGCATAGCATGTGATAGAAATGTGTACATGATTTTGATCATGGGAGTATGAAATGAATCTCACTAAGGGTCACAACAATTTGACAAAACTCAATGAGATAGCAAGTTGCATATGTGGAAGGTTTTGCAATGAAAAACAACATATGGCTTTGGATAGGAATTTCATATCACCGAGGAATTTTATTATATTTTTGTGTTTTCAAAATTAAATACTCCGGATGTCAAGTATCACATAAGAGAAGATCATATCAACTCTACTTAACCATATCATAGCTCACAACAACATAGATTTGGATCATGTTTTTTGCTACCCACAAGTTTCAAGTTCAAGGTTTGAACAATTTAAGCCACCAAACCCAAAACTAGGTAGAGCATAAAGTTGTAACTAAGCATATGAAGGAAATTAATAGATATGAGTGTTGTGTAAAACTAGGCAGAGCCCACGCGCGGCACGCGCACACGTGCTCCACCCGTTCGCGCGTGCACCATGGGGCCGGGCCACCCACCGCACCACTCGCCGCCAGCTGACGCCCTGCCCTGCTCGCCGCGCGCGCGCAGCACGCGTTCCACGCACCCCCGAGCCTCGCCAGACCGCCACCACCTTCCTGTGCCGCCTCGCAGCTCGCGCCGCCGCAGAGCACAGAGCCGCCGCATCGCCGCTCACGCCGCCGCAGAGCACAGAGCCGCCGCCTCGCCGCTCGAGCCGCTCGGCGACACGCACAACGCCCCCCCCCCACGTGCCTACAGTGCTCAGCGCGCCGCCCGCTGCTGCCCGAGTGGTCTTGTCGTCCCTGTGCCGCCACGAATCGCGCCGCCACGGCACCAATCGCCATTAAAGCTCGGCGCAGAGCTCGCCGGCCACCGCCACGCCCCTCCTCCACCGCCTCATCCCGCCTATAAAAGGCCTCCTCGCGCAGCCCGCAAGCACCACAAACCACCACCGCCGCCCTAGCTCCTCCCCAGCTTCCCCAACGCTGCCGCCCCGAGCTACACCGCCGGCTTCCGCCTGCGCCCGTGGAGCCGCCACCACAAGGCACCTCGGCCCCAGGTGAGGCCGGGAATCAGTTCCCCACAGCTCCCTCTCCCTTTTCCCCCTGATCCCGGCCGCCGCCGTGCCCTGGGCCGCCGGCGCCCAGCGCCCCCTCCCCTGTTATGCGTCGAGAGGAAGGGGATGAAGGGCTATTTTTCCCTTAAGCCCCTCCCCTTCTCTCTATTTCCTAAAGAGCCCCTCCCCCATTCTAACCATTTTGCAAAAAAAAACCCCTCTTTTATTATATTTCAAAATAAACCCTTCCACCATATAAACTTAATTCTAAATAAACCCCTACCTTTTCCAGAATAACCCAAAACACTCCCCAGAATTCTAATCGGGTCCTTTCACTAATTACAAACAAGTCCCTGCATTCTTGTTTATACCCTAAACACCCCGTTAACTTATCATTTCATGCGCCAAACAATCTCCGATCGACCTGAAACTTTATCACGCCATTTCTAACATAGTTCTAGCCATGCCATTAGAAAACCGCCCAAAAATATTACTCCTATCTCCATATCTTAATTGTTTCCGATTCGAGCTCAACAATAAAATTTTTATTTCTTTTTCTTGATTGTGTGTTGGTTTGTATGCGTTGTAGATCACGGTGTGAACGAGAGAGAACCCGTCGACGAGCAGTACTGCGAGCAAGCGAATGAGGACCAGTTCCGTGACCCGAGCCCGAAGGACAGTAATTCGACCAGGACCTCCCGGAAGGCTTCGAAGACGGCAAGTTCAATCCCGCCCTTTGATGCATGTTTTGTCCTAGTTTTTATAAACACAACCTATTGGCCTATTTTATAAAATTACATATGTTTTGCCTGCTGAAAACATGGTTGAATAGCCACCCCTTGATTTGTTATAACCATTCCTTGACCACCTAGATTAATGTCTGAATGTGTTTTGTTTGGACGTTAATCGCTGCTAGGATGCTTAGGACCTTATACACAATACAACTTGTTTTATAAAGAAAATGTGTGCGTGCGTGGGAAGGGAGAAATGTGGAATTTTCGAAAGATGAGATTAGACGGGATGGATGTCATTTATGTGTGATTTGCCGATTGGTGTGCTCGTGCCTGTGTGGCAGAGCAAGGAAGGGAGATATCCATCTTGTCACAACTAAGGACCGAGTCGGTGTGTCATCTCACCTAACTCCACTGTCGTGCAAACCACTCGATCGTTGAATGGGCAACGGCTTAGCATAAACCCCACTAGTTAGTCTGATAGCCATCAGGAGAGCTGAGAGCAATCGGTGATTAAGGAGAAGGGTTTAGCTCTGTGTGACTTATACCCCGGTTAAAACCTCTGTGATAGGTCAATGACCCCTTGGTGGATCCCGTGATAGCTAGTCAGGTCTAGCTAAGGTGGGTAATGGCTTTGTTGGGATCTGCACTGACACTAAGGTGATCGAGCTGTGGTACCCCGCTTGTGGGTAAAGTTGCACACCTCTGCAAAGTTAAAATCTATTTGAATAGCCGTGCACACGGTACTGGGCGAGTTACGGTGTGGTCACATAACTAGTGTTTATTTTGGGATGGGTTGGCGTGAGTTGTTTTGGGAATGTGTCCGGCAGTTGTGCCGTGTGCTACGGCGGATGAGGAGTCCGGTAGCAGCTTAAAATTTGGGTCCTGTGTGGGCCAACATTATGTGTTATTCGGTACAAAGAAAACTTGCTTTGAAAATCCTTTCTTTCAAATGAACCCTTGCATAAAAATCAGCTTTCCGCAAATTAAACCTTAGCCTTATCCTTGATTTATCCTGTGCATTATATTCTGTATATACCCCTCCGTGGGTGTGGTTGGACTTGCTAAGTACGTTTGTACTCACCCCATTCTTAATTTTTACAGAGGAAGATCCATATTTCATTCCCCAAGACATCGAGTAGAGGTTCAGTCCTGCACCCAATCTTGCCTGTAGATTAGGGTCACCCGCAGGAGGTTCCGCATGGCGCAAGATTTTGACGACCCCCTCTTCATAGTTAATATCATAGTGTGGGTGTTAGTTGTTATCCTCACGATAGTGGCGCTTCACTGCCCACTTCCGCGTAGAGGCGTACGGTGATGTACCATCTGATGTAATAAAAGTGTTATCAGCCTCCTGGGACTGATAATGTATCACTTTTAAGTCTTTTCTTATGAGGGGATGCTTCAGGTGGTATCAGAGCTATAGGTTGGCCGTAGGACGTGACCCCTAGGATCGAGACCCTTTCTTCAGCCCTTTTCACATTATGATTTTTCCTTACTCAATCCTTTTTCCACACAAACACTCACCATTGGTTCTTGTTCTGTTCTAGAGGGCTGACAATGGATGGAGTGGCGGAATCTGCCACACAGAGCCCGACCTTCCTAAGTTATTGATACTTAGCCTGCAACGCGTCGGAGTGACGGACCCACTAGAGCACGTCTACCGGGAGTACGACTCCAGGAGCACTCTTCGGTGCGACAAGATAATCTTCGTGAGAAAGAGCACCCGCTACCCTAACGTGGACCCTTGGTTCATCTCCACCACTGGCTTTCGCTTCCCTGACACCTATCGAAGAGCCGCCCGTAAAGCCCTGCGACGTCTGCGTGTGATCTACAAGCATCATCTTCAGCGGACTCCTATGGGATTTTTCCCGCCTACTGAAGGAAGAGGACGCACATGGATTGCCCGGATGAGAGGACTTGGTAGAGAAGAAGAGGACTTAGAGGATACGGTCTCCCACCTATCCATCTACCTCACTGGCCTGGATGAACTTTACCGCGAACAAGCGGCACAATTGAAGCAAAAAATCCATAGGGCAGGAAAGGCAACCCAAGAACTGGAGGAACAACGGACAAGAGCCGCACGTGCCGAGTATTCCCTAGCCACTATCCAAGCCCAAATGCAAGAATACGAGGCTCGTAGAGGAATAGGTGGGTGGATAGAGGAAGAAGAAGAACCCGAGGAAACTCATTGGGATAAAGGTACTCAGACCGAAGATGATGTGATGGATCAGTGTCTTCCACCAAAGAAGCGCCTTATCCGGATCGAGGAAGAGTCCCCATGATAGGAGTAGCACTCCAAGCTAGAACCCTGTCCTAATAATCATGTACCCATGGAACCTGTACCCTCTCCATGTTGTAATAATAAATACCATCTACCCCCTTTCGTACCCAAATATTTGTGCAAGCTTGTTCACCCTATCTTGGTTTTCAGATGACTGAGGAAGGATGGACCTAGGGCAATTGCCAAGCTGGACCTAGCTTCCCCAGCCTCTTGATCAATGCCCTGGAAAGCCTTGGCATTACGGAACGCCCAAGGTACTACAACAGAGAGTACGAGCACCATGGTACCCTCCGCTGCAGGGTGATTCTGGTCATCACCAAAAGTGACCGCTACCCTGACATTCAGCCATGGCGAGTGACCGCTACAAGGTTTAGGCACCAAGACACCTATCCCTTGGCCGTCAGAAAGGTGCTCCGTTACCTGTGCCAGATTTTTGAAAGACACCTCGCTCCACACACCAATGAGGTTCTTTCCGCCAGCCATCAGGACCCCGTTTGGGAAGCACGCATGAGGAGTCTGAAACGGCGCCACCATGAAGAAGACCCCCTGTACCAAGTGGCTACTTACCTAGCCTCCTTGGATCAGCTCTTTGACGAGCAAGCCAACATTCTAAGGGAGCATGTCAGTGGAAGAGTACACCCATCAGTTCATGGAGCTGGCCCGATATGCACCAGAAGAAGTGAACGACGATGAAAAGAAGCAGGACATGTTCAAGAAGGGATTGAACCCAGAACTCCGGACCCTGCTTACCCCTCAGATCTACTCGGACTTCAACACCCTGATGAACAAGGCCATTCTTATAGAAAGGGCCAAAACTGAAGAAAGGAAGGATAACAAGCGTAAGTTTCTAGAAAGCAAGGCCCGCCAGCAGGATCGCTTTCTGAAACCAAGAAGCTTTAGCTACACTGCACCAAGATCTCAGGCCCCAATGTAGTATAGGACCCAGTCTCAGGTAACAGGCCCACAGGCCCCTAACATAGTTCAGGAGCCAGAACACCATGAAGGCCCCGCAGAGCAATGCCAGACAAGTCACCACCAACAACAGCAATGCTAGCGTCTGTTTGTACTGTCAAGAGACAGGGAATTTCATTGCTAAATGCCCATATGCCAAGAACAAGCCTGCTACATCAGCCTTCTCCAATACAGTGAATGGACCAATGCCAGTTCTGTCAGGTGCCAACCGAGTACGAATTCGCAACAACAGCAACGCCAACAACAACAATCAGCAGATGAGGCAGCCCCAGCAGTCATTTGGACGCGCCCGCGTCAACCACATCAACACGCAGGAAGCTCAAGGAGCTCAGGGTGTAGTGCTCGGTGAATACCTAGTCAGCTCAGCTCTTGCAATAGTACTATTTGATTCTGGAGCATCACACTCGTTCATATCCTCGAGTTTTGTGGAAAAGCACAATATACCTACAGTACTACTAAAAACACCCCTATTAACCTGGACACCTGGAGGCGACATCAAGTGTCAACTATGTTGTCTACGGGTAAGGATCAATCTAAGTGGGGTAGAATTTCTAGTAGACCTAGTGGTACTTAAGTCTAAGGGAATAGACGTGATCCTTGGAATGGACTGGTTAAGCCGACACAATGGTCTCATAGGTTGTACTGACAAAGTGGTACACCTAACGAACCCAGAAGGAGTATGAGTAACCTGCAATACCCAGGAAAGTGGATCTAACCCAATGGTGTTTATCATGGAAGCCAAGTCCTTGGAAGAAGTCCTGGTAATAAACGAATACCCAGATGTTTTCCCTGAAGAACTTCCCGGAATGCCACCAGATAAGGATATAGAGTTTGTCATCGACCTTGTCCCTGGAACCTCTCCTATAGCCAAAAGACCCTATAGGATCGTAGCTTCTGAATTGGCAGAACTAAAGAAGCAACTGGAAGAATTACAACGAATTGGCTTCATCAGGCCAAAGTCGTCGCCTTGGGGAGCCCCAGTCCTATTTGTCAAAAAGAAGGATGGGAGTATGAGGTTGTGTGTAGATTATCGGGCGCTGAACGAAGTTACTATCAAGAATAAGTACCCCCTCCCCAGGATTGATGACCTTTTTGATCAGCTAAAAGGAGCCAAGTACTTCTCTAAGATTGATCTGAGGTCGGGGTATTTTCAGCTCAAGATTAGAGAAAGTGACATTCCAAAGACAGCTTTTGTCACTTGTTACGGGCAGTTTGAGTTCACGGTGATGTCTTTTGGACTCACCAATGCACCTGCATATTTCATGAACCTCATGAACAAGGTGTTTATGGATGAGTTAGATAAGTTCGTCGTAGTCTTCATCGATGACATACTTAATTACTCGAAAAGTGTCCAGGAGCACGAGCAACATTTGAGGGTAGTTTTGGAAAAGTTGAGAGCAAACAAACTCTATGCAAAATTCAGAAAGTGTGAATTTTGGCTAGAGAAAGTGGCTTTTCTTGGACATATTCTGATAGTAGAAGGAGTAGCAGTCGACCCTGAGAAAGTCAAAGCGGTTTCCAATTAGCAGCAACCAACTAATGTTAGTGAAATCAGAAGCTTTCTTGCATTAGCTAGGTATTATCGAAGATTCATCAAAGGATTTTCCAAGATAGCCCGGCCCATGACAGAGCTGCTCAAGAAGGATAAGAAATTCAACGGGACAGAGTCATGTGAAAGAAGTTTTCAAGAACTGAAGAGAAGATTGGCAACTGCCCCAGTGCTGACCCTGCCGGATATTCATCGGGATTTTGTTATTTATTGTGATGCATCCGAACAAGGATTAGGATGTGTCCTCATGCAAGACAGGAAAGTTGTTGCATATGCTTCCCGCCAACTCAGGCCTCATGAGCAGAATTATCCAACCCATGATTTGGAATTTGCAGCCGTAGTGCATGCCCTTAAGATTTGGAGACATTATTTGATTGGAAATAAGTGTGAGATTTACACCGACCATAAGAGTTTGAAATATATCTTCACCCAGTCGGATTTGAACTTAAGGTAAAGAAGATGGTTGGAATTGGTTAAGGATTATAATTTGGAAATCCATTACCACCCCGGCAAAGCGAATGCAGTGGCCGATGCCTTAAGCCGGAAATCCTATGGACCCAAGGATGATCATCTGCGAGAGGAAATGGCATGATTGAATGTGCACATTGTCCCTCGAGGCTCCAGCCACGTGCTGAACGTCCAATCCACACTAGAAGACAGAATCAGGAAGGCTCAAAGTTCGGACAAGGACTTGATGGGAATCCGAACACAAACTGGAGAGAATAAGGCGCCAGATTTTAGAGTGGATAATGAGGGAACCTTATGGTATAAAGATAGAATTTGTGTGCCCCGGAAAGGAGACTTCCGACAGATAATCATGGATGAAGCCCATAACTCGGCCTACTCCATCCACCCAAGATCCACCAAGATGTATATGGACTTGAAACAAAAATATTGGTGGAAAAGAATGAAGGCAGATATTGCACGGTTTGTCGCCCATTGCGATACTTATCAAAGGATCAAGGCCGAACATCAGAAGCCAGCAGGATTGTTGCAACCCCTACCCATCCCAGTTTAGAAATGGGGATGAGATAGGAATGGACTTTGTAGTGGGTTTGCCTAGAACACAGAAGGGACATGACTCCATATGGGTAATAGTGGACCGACTCACTAAATTGGCTCATTTCAAACCCGTACGGACAAATTACGGTGGAGAAAATCTAGCCAAGCTTTATGTGGAAAATATAGTAAAGTTGCATGGTGTGCCTAGCAGGATTGTTTCAGATAGAGGGACCCAATTCACCTCTAGGTTTTGGAAAAGTTTGCATAAAGCTATGGGCACCAAATTGGATTTTAGCTCCGCTTATCACCCGCAAACGGATGGTCAAGCAGAAAGGGTGAATCAGATAATGGAGGATATGATGAGAGCATGTGTCCTTACCTATGGCAAGGATTGGGAACAGAGCTTATCTTATACAGAGTTTTCATACAACAACAGTTATCAAGCAAGCTTGGGCATGTCACCATTCGAAGCGCTTTATGGGAGAAAATGCAAAACTCCTCTGATGTGGTCAGAAGTTGGAGAACGTGCTCTAGTCGGACCCGCACTCATAAAGGAAGCATACGAAAGAGTTGCCGAGATTAGAGAAAAGCTGAAAGCAGCCCAGTCAAGGCAAAACAGCTACGCGGACAAGAAAAGATGGGAGATAAGTTTCAACCCAGGAGATTTCATTTATCTCAAGGTTTCACCCATTCGAGGAACCCGAAGGTTTCAGGTACAAGGAAAGTTGGCCCCTCCGTACATTGGACCATACCGAGTCCTGAAGAAGGTCGGAGCCGTAGCATACCGTCTGGAGCTACCAGAACAAATGTCGGATATACACCCAGTGTTTCATATCTCGCAATTAAGAAGGTGTTTGAGGGTACCCGAGGCAGAACACGTGCCAGTAGAAGCGATAGATCTGCAGCCAGACCTGCGATACCAGGAAATACCGGTCAAGATCCTGGACACTATCACTAGGAGGATAAGAAACTCCGAAGTACAGATTTGCATAGTTCAGTGGAGCAGGCACGGAGTAGAAGAAGCTACATGGGAGCGTGAAGATGCTCTGAAGAAAGAATTTCCCCATCTGATTAGGAGCCAGCCGAATCTCGAGGACGAGATTCATTTTAAGTGGGGTAGGTTTGTAACATCCCAAAAATTTACCGAATCAAATCACACGCTAAAAAATAATTTTCAAAATTCTATTTGTCGTTGAGCTCAATCCTTCCTGCCCTATTTTCCCCGAAACCTTTTCCTGACCCGACACCCGAATCCGACCGCTGTCCCGTCTCCCTTTTTCCTCCTCGCTCCGCGTGCGTCATCCGACCGGACGTCGCGGCGCGCGTGGCCGACCAGGCCGCAGTGGCCGCCGCGAATATCGTTGGCTCTCTCTCTCTCTCTCTCTCTCTCTCCTTTTCCCCTTTTTCCTTTTTCTTTTTCTCCATTTCTTCTTTTTCTTTTTTTCTTCTTTTCCTTTTCCCATTTTCCTTCTCTCTCTCTCTCCCTCTCCTTTCCTCCTCCCTCTCCTCTGCCGTGCGGCCGCGCTCACGCTCGGCCGCCACCGGCCGCTCCCCGTAGCCCGCTCGCCGCGCTGCCCTGGCCACACACGCGCGCACCAGCTCGGGGCCGCCCGTGCACGCGGGCACCACTGCTCCGGCCGAGCCCATGCGCGGCACGCGCACGCGTGCCCCCCCCCCCCCGCTCGCTCGTGCACCACGCGGCCGGGCCACCCGCCGCGCCGCTCGCCGCCAGCTGACGCCCTGCCCTGCTCGCCGCGTGCGCGCAGCACGCGTTCCACGCGCCCCCGAGCCTCGCCGGACCGCCACCACCTTCCTGTGTCGCCTCGCCGCTCGCGCCGCCGCAGAGCACAGAGCCGCCATCTCGCCGCTCGGCGACACGCACAACGCCCCCCCCCCACGTGCCTACAGTGCTCGGCGCGCCGCTCGCCGCTGCCCAAGTGGTCTTGCCGTCCCTGTGCCACCACGAATCGCGCCGCCACGGCACCAATCGCCATTAAAACTCGGCGCAGAGCTCGCCGGCCGCCGCCACCGCCACGCCTCTCCTCCACCGCCTCATCCCGCCTATAAAAGGCCTCCTCGCGTAGCCCGCAAGCACCACAAACCACCACCGCCGCCCTAGCTCCTCCCCTGCTTCCCCAACGCCGCCGCCCCGAGCTACACCGCCAGCCTCCGCCTACACCCGTGGAGTCGCCACCACAAGGCACCTCGGCCCGAGGTGAGGCCGGGAATCAGTTCCCCGCAGCTCCCTCTCCCTTTTCTCCCTGATCCCGGCCGCCGCCGTGCCCTGGGCCGCCGGCACCCAGCGCCCCCTCCCCTGTTCTATGTCGAGAGGAAGGGGATGAAGGGCTATTTTGCCCTTAAGCCCCTCCCCTTCTCTCTATTTCCTAAAGAGCCCTTCCCGCTTTCTAACCATTTTGCAAAAGAAACCCCCTCTTTTATTATATTTCAAAATAAACCCTTCCACCATATAAACTTAATTCTAAATAAACCCCTACCTTTTCCAGAATAACCCAAAACACTCCCCAGAATTCTAATCGGGTCCTTTCAAAAATTACAAATAAGTCCCTGGATTCTTGTTTATACCCTAAACACCCCGTTAACTTATCATTTCATGCGACAAACAATCTCCGATCGACCTGAAACTTTATCACGCCATTTCTAACATAGTTCTGGCCATACCATTAGAAAACCGCCCAAAAATATTACTCCTATCTCCATATCTTAATTGTTTCCGATTCGAGCTCAACAATAAAATTTTTATTTCTTTTTCTTGATTGTGTGTTGGTTTGTATGCGTCGTAGATCACGGTGTGAACGAGAGAGAACCCGTCGACGAGCAGTACTGTGAGCAAGCGAATGAGGACCAGTTTCGCGACACCGAGCCCTTAGGACAGTACTTCGACCAGGACCTCCTGGAAGGCTTCGAAGACGGCAAGTTCAGTCCCGCCCTTTGATGCATGTTTTGTCCTAGTTTTTATAAACACAACCTATTGGCCTGTTTTATAAAATTGCATATGTTTTGCCTGCTGAAAGCATGGTTGGATAGCCACCCCTTGATTTGTTATAACCATTCCTTGACCACCTATATTAATGTCTGAATGTGTTTTGTTTGGACGTTAATCGCTGCTAGGACGCTTAGGACCTTATACACAATACAACTTGTTTTATAAAGAAAATGTGTGCGTGCGTGGGAAGGGAGAAATGTGGAATTTTCAAAAGATGAGATTAGACGGGATGGATGGCATTTCTGTGTGATTTGCCGATTGGTGTGCTCGTGCCTGTGTGGCAGAGCAAGGAAGGGAGATATCCATCTTGTCACAACTAAGGACCGAGTTGGTGTGTCATCTCACCTAACTCCACTGTCGTGCAAACCACTCGGCCGTTGAATGGGCAACGGCTTAGCATAAACCCCACTAGTTAGTCTGATAGCCATCAGGAGAGCTGAGAGCAACGGGTGAACAAGGAGAAGAGTTTAGCTCTGTGTGACTTATACCCCGGTTAAAACCTCTGTGATAGGTCAATGACCCCTTGGTGGATCCCGTGATGGCTAGTCAGGTCCAGCTAAGGTGGGTAATGGCTTTGTTGGGATCTGTACCGACACTAAGGTGATCGAGCTGCGGTACCCCGCTTGTGGGTAAAGTTGCACACCTCTACAGAGTTAAAACCTATTCGAATAGCCGTGCCCATGGTACTGGGTGAGTTACGGTGTGGTCACATAACTAGTGTTTAATTTGGGATGGGTTGGCGTGAGTTGTTTTGGGAATGTGTCCGGCAGTTGTGCCGTGTGTTACGGCAGATGAGGAGTCCGGTAGCATCTTAAAATTTTGGTCCTGTGTGGGCTAACATTATGTGTTATTCGGTACAAAGAAAACTTTCTTTGAAAATCCTTTCTTTCAAATGAACCCTTGCATAAAAATCAGCTTTCCGCAAATTAAACCTTAGCCTTATCCTTGATTTATCCTGTGCATTATATTCTGTATATACCCCTCCGTGGGTGTGGTTGGACTTGCTAAGTACGTTTGTACTCACCCCATTCTTAATTTTTACAGAGGAAGATCCAGACTTCGTTCCCGAAGACGTCGAGTAGAGGTTCCGTCCTTCACCCAACCTTGCCTGTGGATTAGGGTCACCCACAGGAGGTTCCGCATGGCGCAAGATTCTAACAACCCCCTCTTCGTAGTTAATATCGTCGTGTGGGTGTTAGTTGTTATCCTCGCGATAGTGGCGCTTCACTGCCCACTTCCGCGTAGAGGTGTACGATGATGTACCATATGATGTAATAAAAGTGTTATCAGCCTCCTGGGACTGATAATGTATCACTTTTAAGTCTTCTCTTATGAGGGGATGCTTCAATAGCCCCCTCCCACAACACTATAACGGGTTGAAGATTTTTCGGAATATAGTGCAATTTACGATTGTGCCATTGTTTCCCTGATCACTACTTTCACTTATTATATCCTTGCTGCTTGGGTTCTTAACTCCGTCCCCAACACTAATGATGGATTAATTAGTCTTAATAAATTCATCTCGTAGTTTACATACGAGTTCTGTAATTAATTTTGTGATTAGTCTATATTTAATACTTCAAATGTGAAAAGGTTTCTTTTCAAAAACTTTATCCAAACAAACTAAACATCCCTTGAGTGAGTGTGAGAGCTTTTCAGAGATAGAGTAGGAAGAAGATGGGGATGGATAGGGAGTAAATAATGTTGGTGGACAAATTTATTGTCTGAAAATGTTTTTTTTGAAGGAAAAATTGTCCTAAAGTGTCACAGGAGGCACCGGCCGGGAGCAGAGCAGACAACTTTTATTTTTCGTGTATGTGGGCCGAAGCAGTAATGCTCACGTGCGTGCGAGGCTGTTGAATCGGGATTAGTGCTTCTATTTTGCTTCACGTATCCTACAGATAAAATTCTTCTGTTCTAGATAACATAGAACAAAGCATTTCTCTAGAAACTAGTATGCTAGCGTACGTTCTATTGACACAGAATCGCGCCAACACACTCGAATGCGCTAAAATGCGTAGGAGATCGTCAAAACGATCTGAACCAGCGATGCCCTAGCAGACCGGTCTGACCGGTTCCACAGACCGGTCTGACCGGTGTGGAGCAGAGAACCGCGAAGACCTAGAAACACGAGCTCGGGAGGGACCCCGTCGGAGCTTGCGTGGCTAGGGTTGCTCTGAGGTCGGCAGGCCACTCAGAATGTCTTCAAATGCCGTAGAGACGAAGGAAGAAAGCAATCTTGGGTTGGAAAAGGCTAGGGTTTGAGAGACAAAAAGTAATGCGATATTTTGATTTGATTCGAATGGGAATACCTCAATCGGCCTTAGCCTTTATATTTATAGGCCGGGGAAGTCGTACCCCTCTCCAAGTCAGTTTATACAAGAATTTTCAAAATAAAATGAAGCCTACTCGGATTACAACTAGACAGACCGGTCTGACCGGTCGGCCTCTAAACTGCCAGAATTCGCTGTCAACATATGCCCCCCTGCTTTTTGGTGAGTTTCACATGCCAAAAAGCAAGAACTATCCTGATGTACATATTTTACACAGAGCATACAAGTCTAAAAATAAAACTAAGGGCGATATCCAATACCGGCCATCTTCGTCCTCATGCACTTTGCCATACGCTAGGATAGAACTTCTTCAAGTACCTCCCATTGATAGCCCTTGGTAGACGCTCACCTTGCACCGTATCCACCATATACGAATTACCGGAGATAACTTTGATAATCTTCTATGGACTCTTCTAACTTGGCGACCATTTGCCAAACTTGTTGCTTTTCATCCCAAGAGGTAAAATTGTCTTCCAAACCAGACCCCCAACCTGAAAAGATTTAAGTTTTACCTTTTTGTTGTAAGCTCTAGCCACCCGAAGCTTGTCTTTCTCAATCTCCTTCAAAGCCTTCAAACGCTTGTCGGTCACCTCATCAATATTATCCATCATCAAATCATGGTAATCAACAGCGGAGAGGTGATTTTGCTTTGCCAGTCTATATGCGTCCAGATTTACCTCAACGGGTAAAACGGCCTCTTGACCATACACAAGCTCAAAAGGAGTAACCTTAGTAGCACCATGTCTAGATATACGATGAGCCCACAATGTTTCGGATAACACTTCATGCCACCTCTTAGGATTTTCTTCTATCTTCTTCTTGACAAGTTTGATCAAAATCTTATTACTAGACTCGGCCTGCCCATTGGCCTGAGCATAGTATGGAGATGAATTGAGCAACTTAATCTTGTAAGATTCGGCAAAGGCACGCACCTCTTTTGATATAAATGAAGAACCTTGATCTGTTGTCAAAGTTTGTGGAATGCCGAATCTATGAATAATATGCTCAGTAATAAACTCAATTACCTCCTTATGTGTCATATTCTTCAAAGGAACCGCTTCGGTCCATTTAGTGAAATAATCCGTAGCAACCAACATGAAGCGATGCCCCTTTGAAGATGGAGGATTAATTTGTCCAATGAAATCCAACCCCCAACCTCAGAACGGCCATGGTTTAATAATAGGATGCATCAACGCAGCAGGCACCAATTGCAAATCACCAAACTGCTGACATTCTTCACATCCTTTATAGTACTTGAAACAATCGGATAGCATGGTGGGCCAATAGAAACCGGCTCTTCTAAGTCACCACTTCATCTTGGGAGCCGATTGATGAGTACCACAAATACCTTCATGAACCTCACCCATAGCAACCCGGGCCTGATCCGAGTCTAAACACTTGAGAAGCAAATCTTCGGCAGTTCGACGATAAAGTTCATCGTCAATTAAAACATACTTGAAAGCCAAACACCGAATATTTCTCTCTGCACCACGCCCAGGATTTCTCAAATACGATATAAGAGGAACCCTCCAATCCTGGGCTTCGGCCGAGACAATTGAATCATCTTTCTTGGCCGAATCAGAACCAGCAGCTGCATCACCGGTGAGACCGGTCTCTGGACCGGTCAGACCGGTCTGGGCGGTCAGACCGGTCTCGCTGACCGGTCGGACCGGTGCGTCCAGAAACAGACACTCGGCTTTCGTTTGCATCGGCTTGTGAATGTTGAAATATTTTTTTGTAACATTATAGCCAGATGCTTGCTGAGCCAGAGTATTTTCCTTTCCATTCTCTTCTCTCAGAATATGTTTGATAATAAATTCATCGAAGGAAGAAATAATATCGATGCATTTATCATGATATGCATTTAGAGAACCATTATAGCACTGGCATACCTTAGATACGTGCTGCACTACCAGAAGAGAATCTCCAAAGGCTTCAACATGCTTCACACCCATAGATTGCAATAATTCCAAGCCAAATAGAGGAGTATCATATTCAACTTGGTTATTTGTGCACTCTTCTTCCAATCGGTTTGAAAATTCAAAAACGGCACCATTCGGAGAAATAAGAACAGCACCAATCCCTTGATCATCATCACAAACCGATCTATCAAAGTACAAGTTCCATGGTGTGCAAGTAATATAGCCGACTTCTAGATCATGCTTATCATTAATCCGATGCTCAACAATAAAATCCGCTATAATTTGGCCTCTCATAGATTTTAACGGTTCACAAGCCAAATCATATTCAACCAAAGCATAAGCCCACTTGCCGATTCTACCACTCAAAATCGGTTTTTGTAACGTATGTTTGATCACATCGGTTTGACATACTACTATGCAAGTACTAGACAGTAGATAATGCCATAATTTGGTACAAGCATAATAAAGAGACAAACACAACTTCTCAATAAATGTATACCTCGTCTCCGCATCAATAAGTCGTCGGCTTAAATATGTAATGATATACTCCTTTCCTTCGGTTTCTTGAGTCAAAACAGCCCCAATAACCTTGTCTTCAGCAGCCACATAAAGTCTGAAAGGTACTCCTCTCCTAGGTGCTTTGAGTACGGGTGACGAAGACAAATAAATCTTGATCTTCTCAAACGCTTCTTGCTATTTTGCCCCCCAAGTAAATTCGGTTTCATCTTTTAACCGAAGAATAGGAGTAAAAGCATCGATCTTCCCGGACAAGTTAGATATAAACCTTCTCAAGAAATTTACCTTGCCCAAGAACTTCTGTAAATCCTTCTTGCATGTAGGGGCTTCAACCTTCCTCATGGCTTCAATTCTTTTAGGATCAACCTCTATTCCCTTCTCATGAATAGTGAAGCCAAGAAACTTTCTAGCCGATACACCAAAAGCACATTTGAGTGGATTCATCTTCAAACCATACCGGTGCATCCTCTCAAGAGCAAGTCTCAAATCGGCTAAATGATGATCCAAACCGGCCGATGACACGATGTCCAGAAGCCTCATTGATCAACATATCGGCTATAGGCATAGGATATTCATCCTTGGGAGTAGCTTTATTAAGATCTCTAAAATCAATGCGCACTCTAAATTTCCCCGAATCCTTTTTCTCAACGGGCACAATATTAGAGATCCAATCAGCATAACGACAAGACCGAATAAATCCAGCATCAAGTAAACAATTAATTTTAGTTTTAATTCGGTCATAAATAATGGGATTGAAATGTCTAACTGGTTGTTTATAAGGTCTAAAACTGGCATTAATCAGTAAACGATGCTCAACAAGATCACGACTTAAACCGGGCATTTCATGATACTCCCAAGCAAAGCAATCAACATATTCCTTCAATAAATTAACCAAATCGGCTTTATATTCAGCCGATAAATTTTTGTTTACAAAGGTCTGCCTAGGGATAGTTCCATCACTAATGTCTACCTTTTCTAAAGGATCGGCCGATGCAAACCCTTGGCCCAGCTTGTCTAGATCATTAGAATCTTCAATGGCTTCACACATATCATTCGTGCGCGCCCGATACTGATCTAGCCTCTGCTGTAACCACTCTGTGTTGGACCGGTCTGACCGGTCGGCTCTGACCGGTCTGACTGGTCGGCACAAGCAGTCTGATCGGTTGCTTCTGGAGCTTCTATTGTACTCATCTGATTTACATTAAATGATTTAGCCGATTATCCATCAGCTTTAGTATAGCAGAAACAAAATCATCCTTAGTGCAATTAATCAAGTCATAATCGGACAGATCCACGCCCGATAAACACTTGATGTTGTCGTGTGCACTAATAGAATCCGAATCGGCTAAAGCAACAAAGGATGAAGTGTCCCCAGGGACAATCTCAACCTCATCGCCGATCCACTGAACAAGAAACTGATGCAAGGTAGAAGGAACGCACTGATTTACATGAATCCAATCCCTCCCAAGAATCAAATTGTAGTTACCTTGCACCTCCGAGATGAAGAAAGCCGTAGCAAGCGTCTTGCTCCCAATGGTGAGCTCCATGGAAGGAACTCCCTTGGCGCTAAGGGGCTCGCTCCCTCCAACACCACTCACCATCATGTTTGTCTTGATCAAGTCCTCGTCTTGGCCACCGAGCTTCTTGTACAGCGAGTAGGGCACAAGATTTACAATGGCCCCACCATCCACTAGCATGCGAGTCACCGGCTTCCCGTTGATGTGTCCCCTCAGCTAAAGAGCCTTCAGATGGTTGTCTTTCTCACTTGGCTTCTGGAACACAGCTTCACGGGGCCCAAACTGAAGATGAGCCAAATCCTCTTCCGAAACCACGAAGTAATCCGAAGACAAGTGCACCACATTAATCTCGAAGTTGGTGCACTCCGAAGACGCTTCGTAATCCACCAATTCCTCGTATTCTGCTGTTAGAGGAACTGCTGGGGCTTCGTCTATAGAAGTAACCGAAACGAGTGGTGCCGATTCGACTATTGGCTCTGCAGTAGGCTCTACCGGTCTGACCGGTTGGTCAGAGCGGTCTGACTGGTCTATCTGACTGGTCTGACCGGTCGGCTGCGGTGGTCCGACCGGTCTGGCTGGCTGATCAGCTGTCTTGGCCTTCCAAACCTTGTTCTGAGAGAACATGGGCCTGTATCTGTTGAAGTCCTCATCCCTCATCTTCTCTTTCTCCTGCTCCTTCTTTTCTTTGTTGGGAAGGCGCTATAATTTCCTCTTCTGTGTATGAGTTAAACCTGAAGGGCACCACCTAGGCTGATGGTACTTATCTGCTGCGCTCTTGCTGCTACCGGCCTCATGATCATTGGCCATGACCGGCTTTTGTGAAGGAACCTCAACCGGTTTCTCTATGTCCATCGGCTTTTTGCCTATATCCTTTATGGGCACCTTGACTTCACCAATTTGAACGACATCGGTTTTAGGCTTCTCTAGATCAGCAACAAGCTTCTGCTTGTCTTTCTTTTCCTTGATGCGATACTCGAATCTTGGAGCAGGAACCTGTCCCGGCCTCTGGTGAGACCGGTCTGACCGGTCAGAGGTGACCGGTCTGACCGGTGCAGCCTGCTGCACTGGACCAGATTGGCGTGGTCCCAATCGGTCATGCACGGGCACCCTGGAGCTTTCCCCTTGATAATGTGGAGGATAAGGCAACGGGAAACACTACATCCATATCCCTTCATGCTCCCATGACGGATTTGTTGCACTTGACGCCGGTGGCACCCATGGCATGGTAGCATACATCTTCTGGGAGGAAACAATGTGACAGCATCACCCCTGCGCCTGCTGGATTCTCTCCTAGGGGACACTAGACGGTCTTGATGCGGTGGTGATCGCGGTCTCTTTTTTAGCGGCCGATCGTTTTGAACGGCCTTTGTGTACTTGTTCAACAACTGCTTGAAGGTGGGCTTCTGATTAGCAGCCCTTCCCTTCACCTGCACCTGCACCTTCACCTCGTTGGTCTTCCAAGTACCCACTTCCGGACGCTTTGGCTTGAAAGTCCGGGGACAGTCACCAGAGCGGTCTGATCAGCTGGAGGAACCGGTCTGACCGATCGAACCGGTCTGACCCGTCGGAGACACCGGTCTGACCGGTCGTGCCTGATCAGCAGACCGATTTTCTGGTGGAGAGCTTCCTTGCCCCTAGAGTCTGGGATTTCTGACAATGATCTTCAGAGTATCCTTGCCATCATCAGTATTTTTTTTATAACTTCCCGGGCAAGGTGTTGACACTCCTTAGAGCCCCAATTTACATACCGCAAGCGCACGGATCGTGGTAGCTTTTCCCTTAGAGTACTCCCCCAAGGTTTATCAATCCATGGATCGGAAGCGAACCGACTAGGGTTTACCATCTAATCTGTCGAACCTATCCTAAACATGAAGCGAAGATTGCATATAAACTAAACATTTGATATATATGAATGAAGCATAAGTGTTCATCACACCCACAACCGTACATGAGATAACACAACCAAGGAGCTAGGGCCTATCGTCTCTAGGTACGGTTCTAGTCAAAAAGGTGATCAAAACATAGATTGCATCTCAACTAAAGGTACATGGAATCATCTCTCAGAAAGGCGGCTCACAAGCGGCCTACTTTCCCAAGGTCACTGGTGCGAGGTGCATGTTGATGCCTAAGGTTTCCCAAAGCTTTACCCCAAACGCCCACCAAGTGCTCTTACTCGAAGCTCCTCCTCTTGGTGGCCGCGCAACGACTCCCATGGTACTCACCATCAATCCTATTCCACATCATGTCGTCGCTAGAATTTTTCCCTCCGCCATGCTGTCACCGCACCGGGGTAATCAACCAACTAGCTAAAACACGCTACCTCAACGTATCCGCAAGATATAGACTAATCACCACGAATAGATCTAATCTTACTATGAACATATGGATGCATCACATATGAGAAAGAAAGCATGCATTGAAGTAGACCAAAGTCGAGACAACTAGAATAAAGAGTAGATTGATATCACCATCGTGTGTGTACATACCCCGACGAATGTTGGGGATGACTCCCGAACTCCACCATGGCACAACCTCGCAGGGAGGCCATGGCGGCTAGGGGTGGCCTAAGCCATCTCCTAGGTACCTTCGAAGACTTGCGGCGGCCGTCGTCTCCCTCCGGCCTTGGCCCTAGGTTTTCGTCGAGTTCTGGGTGGATTGATTCCCCGAGTTGAATAAGGTGTGAGCTATTTATAAGCCGAGGAAGCCACCGGTCGAAGGGGAGGCCGAACCGCCTCGGAAACGGGCTAGGCCGGCCGGCCTCATGGGCCTAGGCCAGCCAGCCTACCCACTTTCGGGACCGCCTCAGTCTCCTCTTTCGCGTGTAGACTCCTCGCATCTTCTAGAGTTTATGTCCTTCACGATTGCACCCCTTTGGACGTCGTTATCTTGGAGATATCTTCGAGCAAAGGATAGGATAGGGAATCCTTCCTTAAATCTTCATTTGCTTTGCTTAATCCCGAAGTATCTTGATCTCATCTTCGTGGGCTTGGTCCTTTGGGCTCTCTTGGAGGATGGATGTGCATGAATGGGCTTCGAATCAACATGGGCTTTGGTCCTTCCTTTGGGCTTTGGCCTTCATCTTTCTCCGTGTTAGCACTCGATCACGGGCCTCGTCATTTCATGCTCCAAAATAGACCAAAAACCTGCAAAAACGAAGTTCCTCCAAAATATATGTGCAAATGTGAAAATGACCAATAATTAGGCCGGGGTTAGGACGGTTAGTGATTTTGATATTAAATTCATGCCATTATCAAGGATAAACAAGGGATAAAATGGGTACTTAAGGAGCACCAACATTCCCCCCATGCTTAAACCTTACTCATCCTCGAGTAAGTCCAGGAGCTTTGCTTATAAAGAAATCAGTGTTGCCCCACAATGTCCTCTCTGCACTTAGTCATACATAACAAGACATATTGCTCTCTCAAGTATTCAGCATTTAAGTTCATTTCATGACCGGCTACTTTTTCATTATGGAAGATAGACTAACGATTAAAGAACAAGCCACAATAATAAATAAATGCAATGCTCTCAAACTTAATCGAACTTCAAACCTTTATCATGTTTCATCGTGAAGAGTTTTCAAAAGAATGCATATCAAACATAAGTGAGGTTCTCTTGCAAAAGATCTTGGAAATATTCATCTCATCAAGTCTCTCAAGCCTACATTAGATTGTCTTCAACCTATTCTACTCATATATAAAAGTGGAAGGCTTATGTGGAGCTTGGTAGGTAAAAACAATCCTAGCAAAACATTATATCTGAAATATTGTCAAACTAAGAGAGAGATCTATTGGATTTACTGAGACTTGTCAAAAAGGCCATTGGAAAATAATGTTGGAGAGGGAGAAAGATGAAACACACACATTTAGATAGGTTGACATGTGCAAGTGGCAAATGGATGATCCCGAGACACAAATGAAGTTCTCGTTATCGGATTGCACATGGTTGGAAGATTTGAGTATGGAATAGTTCTTCAAAGTAACTTGGAAAATTAATGAAGCCAAAAAGAACTAAGGATCAATTTATTCTTCTCTTTTTTTCTTTCATTTTTCTTTTCTCCTCTTTTTTTCATTTTTCTATTTTTCTCTTTTTCTTTCTTTTTGCTCCTTAGAACTTTTGATAACATAGAATACTTACCCAGCCATCCCCCCATGCTTGAACAAATGCTCGTCCTCGAGTATGAATAGTGGGAGAACCAATTAGCTAGGATAAGTATCTCAAATTCACCTTCTTCTTTGTAGAACCTCTTGAATCTCCGGGGAGCCTTGTCTCCCAAAACTTTTCTTTATATGGTGCCCTTGATTCTTTTGATTCCGTCAAAATGAAAATCCATACTCAAATTGGGTTGTGGTCAAGGAGGTAATCACAAAAAGATATTTTTGGTTTAGGGTGGATATCCAGCGAGGTTTGCAAAATTCCCGAAGTAGAAACTCACAATGCATGGATAAATAGGCTAGCAAAAAGAAGGTTACACAAAAAAACGGAATGACCAGCTTCTTAGTCTCATACCAAAGAAATCAATCTTAATCTAACTCATCAAAATATAAGTTTGCAATCTAAAGGTTTCATCATGAAAGAATATGTATGTATAGGCTTTGGTAGGTAGAACTTTGCAAGAGATTCACAAATGTAGATAGCATAGGAATTAAGTTTTCAAATTAAACAACACAAGGTGTAAGGTCATCGGTAGACTTAAATCAAAGAGCAACATAGAATATGTGGGTCTAGAATTTAGTCATTTAACCTCCACAAATAAAAAGAGCCGATATTTTAATCATTTTAATTCCATTTAATTGAGAGAAAATGGTCAAGTCATATACAACATAGCGTAAGTAAAACAAAGCAGCAACTTTCATCACTTTTCCATAAGCAAGAGCATATAAGAATATCATTGTGGTGAGCTCAATGTGATGGTGGTTATCATTCATTGAAAACAAAAATAAATCTAGGTTGTACCCCTAGTATCCATGTTATTATAGGGAGAGATAACCAAAGGTTGCATCTATGGTTGAAGCCATATATGTACAAGCATTTAGAAAAAGAGAGAGTTGAGGAAGAATTACCGTCCTTCTCGATGCTCGTAATGAAGCGTAGCGCGGCCTCCCCCAAACTTAAGCATTGTGCTAAGCATGGAAAAAGAATCATGAGCACCTTGCGGCAACCGTGATTATCTTACTCCATGAGATCTTTCTTCTTTGTCCATGGAATCCTCCCCCATGCTTAGCATGATGCTAGGCGTGGAAGGAGAAGATGGACCATCTTGCAATTCTTGAAGTCCTTCCCTCATGTGTATGAATATCATCTTCAATGTGTCTTCACCTTTGTTGCCTCAATTTTCTTCAACTTCTTATATTACGTCATGGTCCCAATCATTGCTTCACATCGTCGTCGCCTCCTTCAATTCCTCGTTGTCCCATTGCTACCTCATCTTCACGAATTTTTTTCTTTCAATTTTCAGAACAGAACATGTACTGAAACATTACTCCATTGCGAAGTGCATGAATTTTCCTTTTCAACGAGTCCTCATTCGCCCAAAATTGATGCCGAACAAGAGAGTTATGTCCATTTCATCCCAGCGCTGCAATCTGTCCCGACGAATTTCAGAACGCGCAACGTCCAATGTTCTTGCCATATCTCCTTGTACGGGTCTTCAAATTCATTGATCTTGGATGCGTTGGAATGGGAATTTCATGGAGCTTCTGAATATCAACTTTTTCTTCCTTGTACATCTCTGTCAATGTGCAAAATTTGATGAAAACAGCGGGGCTTGCTCTCGAACTTTGGAGGTGTTGACGAATTTGATTTCTTCTTTGATCACGAATTCATGGGAACGCTTTGTCATGCCTGTAAAACAATTCAAGTGCACAATCTACCCCCAAGGTGACAGTTGGGAGTAGAAACAATCGCCAACAAACCAAAAACATCCCCTAAGATACTTAACTTGTGGCATAATTAGTCTAGTGAAAATTAAACCTAATGGGTGTATGTGAATGCAAGTGGGAGGTGTGTGTATGCGAATGAGAGGAAAATGAATTGCTATCTTGGTCAAAAGAGCTTAAAGATGGAGGTCCGCAAACAAGTTTAAACACCATGTTTACACAAGATTGCAAAAGGTAAATGCTATCATGATAAGCATTACATGGATAGGAAAGTATACATCAATAAGATTGAGACCAAGCTAGCAAAATGAGGGCATGAACAATGGAATGGTTGCAAAATGCAAATGCAAAGTTAGCAAAAACAAGTGTTAGTAGGGTTGAAAGGACCTTTCGTTGTCGTTCCGCAACTAGCTTATTCAAAAACAATTGCTAAGAGTGATAAAAAGCCTTCGCGACACTTCATAAGAAGTGAGGCTTTTGTCAATGAAAAGGTTATTTATCGAAAATGACCAACCAACCGAGCTAACAAGGTTTTAGAAGTAGGTTTATGGGTTACCTATATTTTTGGCTTAACACAAAAATTTTGAAGAGAGAGTGTTGGGTATAGAAATTCTATCTAAGGTGGTTTTTTAAAAAAACTAGAGAGAAACAAAAGTTAGATTTTTTTTGAAAGAAAAACATAACTTATAGTTTTAGGATTGCTCTATGAGTGGTTTTCCTAAGGGTTTTAGGATCTCAAAAGTGAGGCTAGTGAATGTTTTTTTAAAAAAAGAGTTTTTTTTTAAATACAACATGCAATGCAATGCAAGGGTGAGACGAACAACAAGGTATGCAATGCAACACGAGGTGGGTGAACAAAATGATATGACATGATGAGGTGGTCTAAAACAAAACAAAAAGTTAGTCTAAGTTAACTAGCCACAAGTTTAGAATCAAAGAGCCGTGCAACACTTCATATTTCCCTCTAAAAGGACACAAATAAAAAAACTATAAACACTAATAGGCACACAAAAAGGTCTACAAGTTTCCCAAGATCAAATAACAAAGTGCTCCCTCAATAACATTTAGAATGAACAACATGAAGTTGTGGTTTTTGTTAGAGCAATGGTACAATGTTACTTGATATTCCGATTAAAGAGTGCAATATAGACGGTCATATTAATATATATAAATAGATAAATAAAATGAACAGGTTGCCTCCCGCAAAGTACTTCATTTAAAGTCATAGAGCTTGACTTTCTCACATACCTTCTCATTGATGTGAAGCCATGGTCCTTCGTGCGAGAATTCGAATTGTCCATGCAGCTTGTATTGATGACGCCTTTAGTAATCCATCGTGGTTCGCTCTTAACATCTTCATGCGTTGAATGTTGTCACTCGTGCCTTCCTTTGCCAACATCCTTGGGGCCTTATTTTGTCCTGAGCTTCTGAATTCGATCATGTATGCTTGATGAAACCACAGCCCAAGCTCCTCTTCATTGTTGGCGTCCTTATCTCCTTCAACTTGTTCTCGTCACGTTGCTCTTCGCCTCTACTTCGTGGATTTTCCCCTGCGTATAGAATAGAACATATACCAAAATATAGCTCTATTGAAAAGTTTATGAAATTACCTTTCCAACGAGTGGTCATTCGCTTTAAACGGAGTCCAAACGAGAGAGTTATGACCGTTTTACTTTAGCGTTGCGTGCTGTCCAGAAAATTTCAGAGTGCACGACCTTCGATGTTTTGGCCATAACTTCTTGTGGGAAACTTCGATTGACTTCATTCTTGATTCGTTGGAACCGGAACTTCATGGGGCTTTTGAATATCCAAAAATATACTGCAATTTTCTTCTGAGGTCGAGCATAATATTGATGATAACAATGACTTCTTACAAATCGATCCGAAGATGTCGATGATCTTGATCTTGTGGTCTTCGAAGCGTCTTGTTGTGCATCCTTGGCTTCAAGGTCATCACCATTGATTCACCACCGAGTAGCATGGCTCCAATGGTCTGTCTCCATGGTTCTTGCTTTGCCTAAGATGTCAGGATCGAAGGAGGCTCTCGTGCTTTGTGTCGATGATCAGAGTGGTCTCTTTCTTTGATTGTACTCGACTAGAAGCTTTTTGAGCATCCCATGGAGAAGATGGGTGGCATCATGGTTCCTCTAATCTTGTTGCCTCCAGCGTTGGTCGACTTCAAATCATCAACTTTTGTGCACAAGGTCCTCCAAACATCTTGCGACATCGTCATCACTTTCTCCATTGTTTGTTGCTGCCTCTTCTTCGTTGAATTCCTTGATCATCCTGCACAGAACATATACCAAAATTCTACTCCATGGAAAGCCTTATGAAACTACCTTTTCAATGAGTGGTCATTGATCCCAAACGGACTCCGGATGAAGAAGTTATGGTCGTTTTACTCCGGCACTGCGCTCTGTCCCAAGATATTTCAGAACGCGCAGCGTTGTAAGATTTTACCATAACTCTTCACACCGATCTCCAAAATTCACGATTCTTGATGCATTGGAAAGAAGGCTTGATGGATATTTACAATATACAATTTTCTCTCATGGTACTCCTCTGATCATGGACGAAAATCTCATCACAACAGCAGTACTTTGGAGATGATGATGATCCGATCGCACGATTTTCTTTTTGGGCATGCTTCATCACCTATGGCTTGGACAAAGAAATCTCCAAGAGACATTAGCCAACGTTGACATAGTGACATACCTTTTTCATCTTTACTTGTTTTGAGTGTGGGCTCGATAGCGGATGCTGGGTGTTGGCGCTCCTTAAGTATCCATTTTATCCCCTGTTTAACTTTGATAATGGCATGAATTTAATATCAGAATCACTAACCATCCTAACCTCGGCCCAATTATTTGTCGTTTTCGCGTTTGCACATATATTTTGGAGGTACTTTGTTTTTGCAGGTTTTTGACCAATATTGGAGCATGAAATGGCGAGGCCCATGATCAAGTGATGACACGAAGAAAGACAAAGGCCAAAGCCCGAACAAAGGATCGAAGGCCATGATGATTAGAGGCCCGTTCATGCACATCCACCCTCCAATGAAGCCCAAAGGACAAAGACCACAAGATAAGATCAAGATACTTCGGGGCTAAGCAAAGCAAAGAGATATTTAAGGAAGGATTTTCCATCCTATCCTTTTCCTCGAAGAAATCTCGAAGATAACAACATCTAATGGGGTGCAATCGTGAAAGACATAAACTCTAGAAGATTCCAGGAGACTTGGGGAGAAAGAAGAACACGAGACGGCGAAGGAATGAGCCAGGCCAACCGGCCTAGGCCCATTGGGCCGGCCGGCCCAGTCCTTTTTTAGGTCGGTTCGACCTCCCCTTTGACCTAGGGTTCCCTGAGGCTATTTAAAGACCCCTCCCCAAGGTTCACGCAGAGATGAATTCGGGAGACGACGCCAAGGAGCAGAGAAGATAGAGGGACACCTCTCGGAGAGCCGAGGGTCATGCTAGTTGTCTAGGGTTTGCCCTAGCCGACGTGCGAACCTTGTGAGGAAGACCACGTCGGAGTTCTGGAGCTAGGATCGTCAAGATCAAGGTAGAGCCCCGGTTGTGATCTTGTGATGTATAATCATTCATGGTGAAGTTATTTGTGATTCCGAATGTTTAGCGACCATGTTCTCTCTTTCAATTTCGTTCTTTTCTTTGGGTTTGCTTCATCCTAGATCCTAGATCTTCCATTCAAAACTCGGTGCCTCTTCATATACTATTGAAGGAGTTCATGGAGGAGCAAGGCAAGATCAACAAGGACACCGTCACCAAGTTCAAGGCTATGGATAAGATCTTGGAGAACATTGATGGCAAGGTGACGGAGGTCGGGAGCTCTAACCTTCAAGTACTCAACATGTTAAAGATGCTAGAGACGCAAGTAGCACAGCTCGCCGGACGCCTATCTAGCAATGAAGGAAAATTGCCCGGAAAACCTCAAAGTCCGGAGACGGCTAAGGCAATTCAAACTCGCTCGGGAAAGGAGACCGAAGAACCCGAACATGCAGCGGGAGCAAGGAAGCCTAAGCCAAGAGTTGAAGTGGAGACCATCATCAAGGAGAAGGCACCTACTCCTATGCCAGAGATAAGCACCGAAGAGCCGGAGTTTGAGCTAGATGGCATAGACACAAAGATTCAACCGCCAAGGCCACGATACCGCAAAGGTAAACATGAAGATGAGCAATTCAACAAATTTGTTGACATGGTACGCAGGTTGAGCATCAATATGCCGCTCTTGGACGCTCTACAAGTTCCGACGTATTCTTGCTACTTCAAAGACATCATGGGAAACAAGCGCGAGATACCGCCAAGCACTGTCAAGCTAACCGAGGAGTGTAGCGCGGCAATTGCTAATGAAGCTCCTGAAAAGAAGAGGGACCCCGGATGTCCTACCATCCCGTGTTCCATTGGATCTCTTATGTTGGAAAGAGCACTTTGTGATCTCGGTGCAAGTGTGAACGTCATGCCAAGGAATGTGTTCGAGAAGCTACGCTTACCGGAGCCGGAGCCCACCGCCATGTACCTAGAGTTAGCGGACAATTCCGTTCGCTATCCTTTGGGAATCGCCGAAGACGTGCCCGTGAAGATTGGAGAACACTTAGTCCCCGTTGACTTTGTGATTCTCGATATGGGAGAAGGGAGCAAGGCGCCTCTCATACTTGGGAGGCCTTTCCTCAAGACCGCAAGGGTGAACATTGATGTTGGCAAGGGGGAGATAAAGTTCGACATCAATGGCACCACAAGCGAATTCAAGTTTCGTCCACGCCTCGAGGTATGCAACATGATCAATGTCAAATATGTTCCGCCTCACCGCCGTATCACAGAGGAGAAGCCAAAGAAAGAGGAGGAACTGAACAAGAAGGAAGCAAAGAAGGAGATAGAAGTCGTCGCGTCCATCGCGACAAAGAAGATCGCTGCACCCGTCAAGAAGAAAGCTAAAAGCCCGCCTGTGAAGACCAAAAAGACGACTAACGTAGAAGACAAACCCGCACCAAGGATTGTGCAGAAGTGGGTACCCAAGACTGCAGCGCCATAACCGAGCGTTGGTCCGAAGTAAAGAAGAAGAAAGTCTAGCTATAGACTATAAACGAAGCGCTTCGCGGGAGGCAACCCCTTCGTCGAGTCAAGAATAAAGCTGCCGGGAGTTCAACCCGTTCGTCGAGTCAATAATAAGCTACCGGGAGGACAACCCGCGAAAGGTTTAGGTAAGTAAGTTGAGAATTTTGCTACGCAAGAACATGATATACTTTTGAACAATTGGTCGTTCGGTCGAACAATTCGATTTGGAATTTTATTCGCTCGGTCATTCCGATGTTATTTCTTATTTTAAACCAATGACATGAGCCATCCTATGATTTATTTGCCTCTTCTTGGGAAAGCCACATCCAAAATTCCATACCTATTTTTGGCGACAGTCCTCTCCGTGACGGCCGAACCAAGTTGAGATAAAACACACGAGTAGAGCCGCGCTATGTTTATATCATTTGAATTCTTGATGCGTAGGTTCGCGCAAACATAGAGAGAATTTTCAGTTTCATTACCATAGGATTAGAATTTTCCTAACTTTATTATTCTCTTTTTCAAAAATCTCTCTCTCACTTTGGCAAAAATTAGAACCTAAACCCAATACCCACGGTTGAATTCGAGATTGTTCGCTATCAATTCATGAAAGTGAACGGTTCCGGTGCAACCAAAATTAATGTAGTCGGGAAATATTTTTCGACTTACAAATGTAAAGATGTTTCAATTCCCCTCTGATTATTCATTTAAACTCATTGCATGCTTCGAGTCAATTCTAAAATTTCAAAGTTAGAGGAGGATTAAACATCTAAGCATGATTTGGAGAGGGTTTATGTGCTTGATTAACATCCATTGATCAAAGTGAGTTCATGGGAAAGAGTAGTGCTCTCTACCTACCACCACATGCAAATGATCCAAAAAGGGAGCAGCAATGCATGGGAAGGACATGTGATTTTCAGCAAAGATGGCACCATGTGATGAATGATTAAGCATGGGACAAGGTGAATGACACAAAGTGAAGAAATAATGTTGCAAGTGGACATCAAAGGCAAAGAAGGAGTGGTTCACAGGATTTGGACGGTGCAAAGCATGCAAGATGTACTGGATAGAAGCGAATAATTGCACCAGGAAGCCACCAGAGAAAATCGAAGTGGAGCAGATCCAGGAAACCCCTAGGCCGGCCGGCCTGGCCCCTTTTTAAGCCCTCTGGTGACACCCTTTGACAGGTGCACTCCTCATTCAGTTCCTCACTTATGTTTTTCAAGTTCTTCGCCCAGAAACATCAGTTAGAGCCCTGAAAAATTCATCCCCCAAAATCTACTCCAAAAATCTCAGAAAATTCACCACAATTCCTAGTTTGTTCCACTCTTCGATATATTGTTCTCCCACCGGCAAGAAATCCCCGGTGTGTTTGTTTTTGAGTGTGTGCAACAAGGAGTCACCATGAGTGGCCTCATGAAGTTCATCGCCGGGAGGAGAAGGACGCGTTCATCAACATCTGACGCATCGCCAAGTTCTTCGCGGAGGCACTCGGTCTCCGAGTCTCCGCGGAGCATGGAGGAAGAAAACCCCGCACCGAGGAGCGACATGTTGCTCCTTGGTGGGATGAGAGACCCGAGAAGCTCCTCCATGAGATTCACCGATGGGATACCACCTCCTCCACGGCGTTCGACAAGGTCATCCGCACCACCACCATACAAGCCCAAGAATTCAGAATATGGGTTTATTATCTTGTCGAAGGAAGAAGAAGAAAGGCTCAAGTTCATGAAGGGAAGACTGCGAGCAAATTATGATTTTGATGATGAAGCATTGGAGAAGTTGGGATTCCATCATGACATCTATGAGCTCTTAGAGAACATCGGTTGGAAGTTATTTTCCGACGGTGTCACGGTAGATATACAAGAAGAAGTGGCTCTTGAGATGTTCATGACATTAGAAAAATTAACGGAAGTGGTGGATGATGAATAAGTTCCATGTCTGAAATTTTGGCTCAAGAATGAAGAGAAAGTAATCACCTATGAAGAAATAGGAAGTTTGCTCGGATTCAAAAGTAATGCATATGAAATGGTGCAAGTTGAAGATGGAGAGCTTGATGAATTTTGGACAAAAATAGCAAAAGATGTCAACCGCCAAAGGAAGAATATAAGTAATGTGACCCTCCAAATATTCCACTATTGGTTGAGCAAGAGAATTTTCGGGAGGATGAGAGAATCGAAGGTCACCGACCAAGAATTAAATTGGATGTATGCTGCATTGGTAAATAAGCAAGTAATTGATCCCACCTACATCATGGTTGAAAGGTGGATTTGTGAAGCATCATCCGGCACGGGAGAAGTTGGTTCGGGGTGTTATCTCACAATGATAGCCCGAGCCATGAATCCGAGGTTACGAGTGATCCAAAAAATTTATGTCCCGGGAAGAGATATTGGGATTGATCATTTGAGGCAAGGCCATTATATCGGAGGGGATGAAAAGAAGGGATTCACTATTTCTGAGATGGATATTTCCCTCCCCGATCAAAGGCTGAAATTATTTGCAAGAGGGAGGACTGATTGGCGAGTTGAAAATATTGGAAAAAAGGTGATGAAATCAAAAAGAGGAAGGTTAATTGAAAGAACATCGGCATCGGCACAACAAGAAGACTTGGAAGTAAACCTTCCACCGCCAAGTTCCGCTTATTGGAGGAATGAATTTCAAGGTGCATCAAGTGGACAGGGATACCCGCAAGGATGGACAAGTCAATGGGAAGGGAACCAAGATCAAGCATGGGGGCATGCTGAGGTGGCGCCCCCACCATTTAGCAACTACGGCTACCCACTCTCGTCATACCAAGGAGAGATGCCCGACCCGTCATTTGGAGCACAATATTTTGACCTCCCTCAACCGGAACAAGGAATGAGAATCATGGGTGCCTATGCAAGAAGAAACATGGAAGATATAGACGCCATCCGGAGGCACACAACCCAACTAGAAGATGGAACCGCGGGAATCACATATCAAATGGGACTTCTAGGCCTGGCGCCACCGGAACAATTTAATGGAGGAGCATTTCAGCAGTATTATGACCAAGGATACAACGCAAGAGCCAATCAAGGAGAGTAATCGATGGCAAGACCATGAATAAAATGCTCGCACGTGTGGTTTGGATTTTTCTATTTCTTTTCATTTATTTTTCAGCATGTGTGCAAATTGTTTTCTTTTGCTTTCATCACCATGATAAATAAATGCATCACCCACGCTTTAATGCTATGGTTAGTAATGATGATAGAAAGTTTGTGCCATGTTAAAATATGATGATCGTTGCCGCTTTGTCTACTTTCTTGTGCTTGGTTTATGCATGATTAAACTAATGCTCTCTCTAACATGATCTGAAAATTAATTAAATGCCGGCTAATTCAATTATGGAGGTTATGATAAATTAAGACCCATATCTTTTATTCTTGCTCTCTTACTTAAGCTTGTCAAGGAAAATTTATTTTGGAATTAATTTTGAGCTATCCTTGTCAATGATACCTTTTGCAATTGCTCTACCCTTCTACAAGCCTAAATGATATATCATAACAAACCATAGAGCAAGAATTATTTTCAGGTGCATCAATTCAGGATTTATCTTCTTTGGTACGAGACTAAGAAGCTGACCATTTCGTATTTTTGCGTACCTCTCTTTTGCTAGCCATTCTATCCATGCATTGTGAGTTTCTATACCGGGAACATCGCAAACCTCGCTGGATATCCACCCTTAACCAAAAACATCTTTTTGTGAAACACCTCCTTGACCATAACCTATATATTGAGTATATATTTATTTTGACGGCAAAACAGTGGAATCAAGAGCAAAATTCAGTAAAACATAAGCTTGGGAAGCATCAAAGAGTTCGCAGAAGAAAAATCCGAAGAAGTGGAGGCCTACAGGCAGTAGGCCGGCCGGCCCAACACCCCTAGGCTGGCCGGCTTGCCCCTTTTCCTCCTCTGTTGGCTTCAATCTTTCACGAGGAGATGCTCCCTTGAATTCCAAAGTTAAGTCCAGAGAATTGATAAAAGTTTTGTGCACTCACTCCATCAAGTTATCATCACTTCATTGCTTGAGGACAAGCAAACGTTCAAGCATGGGGGGAGGTGGAGTAAGTGCATTGTGTTGCCAACGGTTCTGAGGAGCAAAAAGAAAGAAAAAAAAGGAGGAAGAGAGAAAAGAAAAAAAAATGAATGATGATGAAAAGCTCCTCGGTTCCTTTAGCTTCATTAAACTCCAGGTACTTTGAAGGTTATTCTATACTCAATTATTCCAACCATGTGCAATTCGATAACAAAGACTTCAGTTGTGCCTTGGGATCAACCATTGCCATTTACACATGTCCACCATCTAAAGTGTGTGTTCCATTCTCTCCCTCTCCATAAAGAAATTATTTTCCAATGGTCTTTTTGACGAGTCTCGGTAAATCCATAAGAAGTATTTCTTGTTTTGATAATATCTTGATTATAATATCTTTTGTTAGGACTAACCTTTCCAGAGCTCCAGATAAAGCCTCACACATACATATGAGAGAAAGAAAGGAGCAAGTTCTAGCAAGTTTGAGAGACAAGATGAGCTGACAGTTTCCATGAGCAAATTGCAATGAGGTTTAAATTATTGATCTTGGTTTAGCATTACTTATGGAACTTACTTTCTTAATTCTGAGACTTGTTTAATTTTGAGAGCATGTTCTTAATAATTGTGGGGAAGCATTTAACTTGTATCTACCTTTCACATTGAAAAAGCTAGTCACAACTTGAACTATTAACTGCAAAATATTTTTGGGAGCATTGTGTTTTCTCGTGTATGATCAAGTGCAGGGATTGGACACAGAAAGGCAGCGCTGATTTTTATCAAGGACTTACTCGAGGACGAGCAAGGTTTAAGCATGGGGGAATGTTGGCGCTCCTTAAGTATCCATTTTATCCCCTGTTTAACTTTGATAATGGCAAGAATTTAATATCAGAATCACTAACCATCCTAACCTCGGCCCAATTATTGGTCGTTTTCGCGTTTGCACATATATTTTGGAGGTACTTTGTTTTTGTAGGTTTTTGACCAATTTTGGAGCATGAAATGGCGAGGCCCACGATCACGCGATGAAACGAAGAAAGAAAAAGGCCAAAGCCCGAACAAAGGATCGAAGGCCATGATGATTAGAGGCCCGTTCATGCACATCCACCCTCCAATGAAGCCCAAAGGACAAAGACCACAAGATAAGATCAAGATACTTCGGGGCTAAGCAAAGCAAAGAGATATTTAAGGAAGGATTTTCCATCCTATCCTTTTCCTCGAAGAAATCTCGAAGATAACGACGTCTAATGGGGTGCAATCGTGAAAGACATAAACTCTAGAAGATTCCAGGAGACTTGGGGAGAAAGAAGAACACGAGACGGCGAAGGAATGAGCCAGGCCGGCCGGCCTAGGCCCATTGGGCCGGCCTAGGCCCATTGGGCCAGCCGGCCCAGCCCTTTTTTAGGTCGGTTCGACCTCCCCTTCGACCTAGGGTTCCCTGAGGCTATTTAAAGACCCCTCCCCAAGGTTCACGCAGAGATCAATTCGGGAGACGACGCCAAGGAGCAGAGAAGATAGAGGGACACCTCTCGGAGAGCCGAGGGTCGTGCTAGTTGTCTAGGGTTTGCCCTAGCCGACGTGGGAACCTTGCAAGGAAGACCACGTCGGAGTTCTGGAGCTAGGATCATCAAGATCAAGGTAGGGCCCCGGTTGTGATCTTGTGATGTATAATCATTCATGGTGAAGTTATTTGTGATTCCGAATGTTTAGCGACCATATTCTCTCTTTCGATTTAGTTCTTTTCTTTGGGTTTGCTTCATCCTAGATCTATTATCGAGATAGATCGCTTAGCATGATCTTGTAGTCATGGTGGCTAGAGGTTCATGGTGGAACTACCAAAGGGGGTTCGACTTGCTTCAGGGTACTTTTGTCGAAAGGGGTGGCGTCGTGACAGGACGTTGCCACTAAGTAGGTGGGGTATCGAGGGATCGGATTGGAGATTTTGAGTTTAAAAATGCTTTTCATTGAGATTCACATCTATATTACTTCACAACATCTAGCTGGAACTACAACATATGCATGATCTAGGTGATCTAGATTGGTTATCTCTAATTTTCTCTTGCTACCTTCGGTGTTTTTCAATTTTAATAGATTAGATTCATTTTTCACCATCTCAACACAAAGGAATCTCTATGCTAGTAGATTGTTTCTTGTCTCTTTGGTTCCGTGGATTGATAAACCTTGGGGGAATACTCTAAGGGAAAAGCTACACGAAACCGTGTGCTTGCGGTATATAAATCGGGGGCGCTAAGGAGCGTCAACACTGGGCCACTAACAAAAGTTAGCACCTACCACTAAAGAGCCGGTCTTCACGTAGCCATCAACTTGTTTGAGTGAGATTGGACTTGTCAAAGTACGGACGTTGAGAACTTCTCAATCGCTTTGTGTCTAGGGTTTTACCTGCATTCATGGACACAAACAAGAAACACAGGATATATGCAATAATAAAATTAGAGTTAGTCCAAAAAGATAGATAGATCTCCCAAGGGTTTGAGTTGCTGATCCCCGGCAACGGCGCCAGAAAAGCTTGTTGACACGCCTTAGAGCCCCAATTTACATACCGCAAGCGCACGGATCGTGGTAGCTTTTCCCTTAGAGTACTCCCCCAAGGTTTATCAATCCGTGGATCGGAAGCGAACTGACTAGGGTTTACCATCTAATCTATCGAACCTATCCTAAACATGAAGCGAAGATTGCATATAAACTGAACACTTGATAGATATGAATGAAGCATAAGTGTTCATCACACCCACAACCGTAGATGAGATAACACAACCAAGGAGCTAGGGCCTATCGTCTCTAGGTACGGTTCTAGTCAAAAAGGTGATCAAAACATAGATTGCATCTCAACTAAAGGTACATGAAATCATCTCTTAGAAAGGCGGCTCGCAAGCGGCCTACTTTCCCAAGGTCACCGGTGCGAGGTGCGTGTTGATGCCTAAGGTTTCCCAAAGCTTTACCCCAAACGCCCACCAAGTGCTCTTACTCGAAGCTCCTCCTCTTGGTGGCCGCGCAACGACTCCCATGGTACTCGCCATCGATCCTATTCCACATCATGTCGTCGCTAGAATTTTTCCCTCCACCATGCTGTCACCACACCGGGGTAATCAACCAACTAGCTAAAACACGCTACCTCAATGTATCCGCAAGATATAGACTAATCACCACGAATAGATCTAATCTTACTATGAACATATGGATGCATCACATATGAGAAAGAAAGCATGCATTGAAGTAGACCAAAGTCGAGACAACTAGAATAAAGAGTAGATTGATATCACCATCGTGTGTGTACATACCCTGACGAATGTTGGGGATGACTCCCAAACTCCACCATGGCACAACCTCGCAGGGAGGCCATGGCGGCTAGGGGTGGCCTAAGCCATCTCCTAGGTACCTTCGAAGACTTGCGGCGGCCGTCGTCTCCCTCCGGCCTTGGCCCTAGATTTTCGTCGAGTTCGGGGTGGATTGATTCCCCGAGTTGAATAAGGTGCGAGCTATTTATAAGCCAAGGAATCCACCGGTCGAAGGGGAGGCCGAACCGCCTCGGAAACGGGCTAGGCCGGCCGGCCTACCCTCTTTCGGGACCGCCTCGGTCTCCTCTTTCGCGTGTAGACTCCTCGCATCTTCTAGAGTTTATATCATTCACAATTGCACCCCTTTGGACGTCGTTATCTTGGAGATATCTTCAAGGAAAGGATAGGATAGGGAATCCTTCCTTAAATCTTCATTTGCTTTGCTTAATCCTGAAGTATCTTGATCTCATCTTTGTGGGCTTGGTCCTTTGGGCTCTCTTGGAGGATGGATGCGCATGAATGGGCTTCGAATCAACATGGGCTTTGGTCCTTTCTTTGGGCTTTGACCTTCGTCTTTCTCCGTGTTAGCGCTCGATCACGGGCCTCGTCATTTCATGCTCCAAAATAGGCCAAAACACTGCAAAAACGAAGTTCCTCCAAAATATATGTGCAAATGTGAAAATGACCAATAATTAGGCCGGGGTTAGGACGGTTAGTGATTTTGATATCAAATTCATGCCATTATCAAGGATAAACAAGGGATAAAATGGGTACTTAAGGAGCACCAACACAAGGATCTTGTCACTTGTATTCATCGGTCTTGGATCACCGATGACAACATGCTTCCCCATAGCTCCTTCGGCTTGTTCCGGCCGAATGAGCACATTTGGATTGTTCAATTCTAGTGTATGAATAGGGAAAGGAGCCTTGTCAATTTGCATCTCAGAAAGTACCAATCGTCCTTCATTAATGGCCGATTGTACCTGTTGATGGAAAACATTACAATCATTAGTAGCATGAGATGTAGAGTTATGCCACTTACAATATGCATGTCGTTTAAGTTCGCCGGGAGATGGAATAGCATGTGACAATCGGATGTTACCATTCTTAAGCAATTCGTCAAAAATCCGATCACACTTAAAAACATCAAAAGTAAATTTCAGCTCCTCTTGCCGATTCTTTTGAATCGACTTGAGAGACGGAACTGAACCGGGTTTGGCCTTTGATGATCAAACAAACTTAGCAGCATATACTTCCTTGCTATCATCGTCCGAACTATCCGAATCATGATCAAGAAAATGTGTGTTGGACCGATGAGGCTTGAAAGTATCTTTGGCATTTTTAAGTTTAAACTCTAAACCCATGACTTTGACTTGCAAGGAATTTACAGTATGATATTCAAAGCCCTCGAGTTTCTCTTTCAAATAAGAACGTAAACCATTAAACGCCAAATCCGCCAAATCCTTTTCGGAAATTGTCAAACTAAAACACCGATTTTTAATTTCTTTAAATCTTTTGAAATAATCCGAAGAAGATTCATCACGCCTGTTGGCGCTCCTTAAGTATCCATTTTATCCCCTGTTTAACTTTGATAATGGCATGAATTTAATATCAGAATCACTAACCATCTTAACCTCGGCCCATTTATTGGTCGTTTTCGTGTTTGCACATATATTTTGGAGATACTTCGTTTTTGCAGGTTTTTGACCAATTTTGGAGCATGAAATGGCAAGGCCCATGATCACGCGATGACACAAAGAAAGACAAAGGCCAAAGCCCGAACAAAGGATCGAAGGCCATGATGATTAGAGGCCCGTTCATGCACATCCACCCTCCAATGAAGCCCAAAAGACAAAGCCCACAAGATAAGATCAAGATATTTCGGGGCTAAGCAAAGCAAAGAGATATTTAAGGAAGGATTTTCCATCCTATCCTTCTCCTCGAAGAAATCTCGAAGATAACGACGTCTAATGGGGTGCAATCGTGAAAGACATAAACTCTAGAAGATTCCAGGAGACTTGGGGAGAAAGGTGAACACGAGTCGGCGAAGGAAAGAGCCAGGCCGGCCGGCCTAGGCTCATTGGGCCGGCCAGCCTAGGCTCATTGGGCTGGCCGGCCCAGTCCTTTTTTAGGTCGTTTCGACCTCCCCTTTGACCGAGGGTTCCCTGAGGCTATTTAAAGACCCCTCCCCAAGGTTCACGCAGAGATCAATTCGGGAGACGACGCCAAGGAGCAGAGAAGATAGAGGGACACCTCTCGTAGAGCCGAGGGTCGTGCTAGTTGTCCAGGGTTTGCCCTAGCCGACGTGGGAACCTTGCAAGGAAGACCACATCGGAGTTCTGGAGCTAGGATCATCAAGATCAAGGTAGGGCCCCGGTTGTGATCTTGTGATGTACTATCATTCATGGTGAAGTTATTTGTGATTCCGAATGTTTAGCGACCATGTTCTCTCTTTCGATTTCGTTCTTTTCTTTGGGTTCGCTTCATCCTAGATCTATTATCGAGATAGATCGCTTAGCATGATCTTGTAGTCATGGTGGCTAGAGGTTCATGACGGACTACCAAAGGGGGTTCGACTTGCTTCAGGGTATTTCGTTCAAAAGGGGGGCGTTGTGACAGGCCGTCTCCACGGAGTAGGCGGAGTATCGAGGGATCGGATTGGAAATTTTGAGTTTAAAGATGTTTTTCATTGAGATTCACATCTACCTTACTTCACTTCATCTAGCTGGAACTACAACATATGCATGATCTAGGTGATCTAGATTGGTTATCTCTAACTTTCTCTCGCTACCTTCGGTGTTTGTCGTTTTTAGTAAATTAGATTCGTTTTACACCACATCAACACAAAGAAATCTCTATGTTAGTAGATTGTTTCTTGTCTCTTTGGTTCCGTGGATTGATAAACCTTGGGGGAATACTCTGAGGGAAAAGCTACACGAAACCGTGCGCTTGCGGTATATAAATCGGGGGCGCTAAGGAGCGTCTACAACGCCCTTGCTTAATCGATGTTAAGTCCAACAATTTTGCTTCGGTTTCCCCACTAAAGAATTGATCATGAAACTTATGCTCCAACTGAGCCCAATTGCGAATAGAATTAGGAGCAAGCGAGGAAAACTAAGCGAAAGCCGTTCCAGTCAAAGATAAAGAAAATAAACGCACATGCAAAACATCATTGAAACCGGCTTCTCCTAATTGCAAGACATATTGACTAACGTGTTCCCAAGTTGTACGAGAATCATCACCATTAAATTTAGTAAACTCAGGAATACGCCAACCAGCAGGAAAAGGAGTGAAATCAAACTCAGCGGGATAAGGTTTTTGATATAAACGTGTAGTACCCATATCCACCCCAAGCTTATTTTTAATCGCATTTGCCAGATCCTCTTTGAACTTAAGGAGATCGGCCAGATAGTGCTGGCTGGTATAAAACTCAGAAAAACGATGTGCATTAGAATTTACATGCGCCATCGTCTGTGAAGAAGTCGGGATCGGCCCTTGGTTAGGTCCAGATCCTCGTGGCCCTCCCGCTACAGTAGTAGTGCGAGGTGGTGTATACAGTGACAATTCATTAGTTCGGCTAGGGGCAGCCGAACCAGGAATTGTCTCGAGAGGCGTCGGCGACAGTACTAAGTAACCAGTCTGACCGGTAGTACCGGTCTGACCGGTCTGTGGGACCGGTCTGGTAGGTGCAGTGTGCACGGTCGACGGTGGCGGGGTTTGCCCTGAGAACGAGTTCGGCGGCATACCATAGAGTGGTTCAGATGTGAACTCAGGAGTAGCCGAACTCGGATCTAATGAGTTAGGATCTGACATGGGTTGTATACCTTTAAGCGCATCAACATCACTACTCAATTTAATCAAAATATCACCCGCGCCAGCTTGTGCAGCAACAATCTTTTGATCCATTATGAATGATATTCTATCAAACATATCAGAGGGAGAGAGGCTTACATTGGGGATCTCTTCAATCTTATCCTTCCTAAGCTTGAGAGACGGCAGTATGAACTCCTCCACCCTCTTGACGAGGCCACCACGATCCTTCTTTAAGCCCCTCAAGAATTGTGCCTTGACGTGCTCCTCCACAAGAAGGTAGGCCTTGCGCTCCTCTTCGGTGAGCTCATCCATTGTAGCCGTGATGATGTTTTCCTTGTCGATCTCTGAAGAGCCCATCTTCTTCAAGGAGTAGATTAGATCAGTTTTAAAACCAGATTAATCTCTCCCCAGCAGAGTCGCCAAAAAGTGTGTTGACACAGAATCGCGCCAACACACTCGAATGCGCTAGAACGCGCAGGACATCGTCAAAACGATCTGAACCAGCGATGCCCTGGCGGACCGGTCTGACCGGTTCCACAGACCGGTATGACCGGTGTGGAGCAGAGAACCGCGAAGTCCTAGAAATGCGAGCTCGGGAGGGACCCCATCGGAGCTTGCGCGGCTAGGGTTGCTCTGAGGTCGGCAGGCCACTCAGAACGTCTTCAAACGCCGTAGAGACGAAGGAAGAAAGCAATATAGGGTTGGAAAAGTCTAGGGTTTGAGAGACAAAAAGTAATGCGATATTTTGATTTGATTCGATTGGGAATACCTCAATCGGCCTTAGCCTTTGTATTTATAGGTCGGGGGAAGTCGTACCCCTCTCCAAATCGGTTTATACAAGAATTTCCAAAATAAAACAAAGCCTACTCGGATTACAACTGGACAGACCGGTCAGACCGGTCGGCCTCTGAACGTTCGTGCATGTTTCATAGTTGCTTTATCACGAATTCAGAGTGCAGACTTCATGCTAGAGCTGTAATAGATATAACATGTGCATCTCTTCATTCCACGGAGGATGATCAAGGATTGTGTTACATTTTTTATAATATTCAGTGCCACATATTTGACATTTGCCTACTAAGCACATATGCAATGTGGAGCCTTAAGAATTTAACCAAACAATTTCATTACAAAGTACTTCCTCTGTTTCAAACGTAACCGACTTCAGTTTTTTCTTAAGTCAAATTTCTTCAAATTTGACCAATTTAATGAAAACAGCATTAAAATCTACAAATCAGAGTAGTTTCAAATACTCCACGAACTACATCTTGGTAATAAACTTATTTGATACTGTATGTACTACGATAGTTTTTTATAAACCTGATCAAAGTTAGACATACTTAACATAACTTTAAATGTAGAAAAAAATAAAGTGAGCTATAATATCCACAGGGACACTTGCACACTTTGATTTTCGTTTCGTTCTCCCCAAGTTAGATTCAATTATTTGAGATCCGTGGCAAGGTAGTTCGGTATCCGTACCTCAGCTAGTCAATTAGGAGTACTACGTGCACATGGCCGGTCAGACCACCATCAATTCTTTTGCACTAGCTGTCGCCGAATAATAGTGTAGCAGAATCTGTCTTCCTTGGCCCATGTTTGACACAAATCAGGAGTATTAGACATAGACTGTTTACAAAATTAATTGTATAAATGCAGGCTAATTCGCGAGCTAATGATCTTAATTAGCCTATGATTTGCACACTAATTGCTACAATAAATATATATTGATCATGGATTAGTTAGTGTAACACCCTAATTTTCAATTTAGGAACCTAAATAAATTTAATTGATTAAGCTACAGGTCCGATAAGGTTTTAATTGTTTTATCTTTTTCTAGAGCATTTATTGCTAATTTAAATAATTTATTTAGCCATAAAAATAAATATAAGGAAATTAAATCTTGTGCATTTTCATGCTGCCTTGCATCATTTTATTGCTTGTTGCTTAATTTGAATTTGAGTTCTATGAATTTGAATTCGAATTGAATGTGTTTGTTGCTTTATTCAGAAGATGCAAACCCCTCTTCTTTTCCTTTTCTCGCTTTTAGCCCGGTCCAACTTCCTTTTTCAATTCCCTTCTCTTTCTTTCTTTTCTTTCTTTCCCGCGCAGCCCAGTTCCTTTACGCCGGCCCAATCTTCTTTCCCGGCCCAACTTCTCGCACGCGGCCCGCTTCGCGCCTCCCCTTCCCCCCGCGCTCGCTGCCAGGCAGGGCCCCCCTGTCCGGTACGCCTTCCTCGCCGTGCCAGGCTCGGACTAGAGCCCGAGTCTGGCCGCGCCCGTCGTGTCTGTCCCTGGCCCGCATGCCGAGACCCCTGGCTCCATAAATAACGCCGCACGGACCGCCTCTTGACCCCTGTTGAAGTCGCAGCCGCCGCCTTCGAACCCTAGCCGCGCCGCCGCTTTGCTCAGAGCTCGGAGCCGCCGCCGCCGACACGTCGTTCCGCTGCCGTTCCTCGACGACATCTCCACTCCGAAGCTTCGCCGTGGGGTGAGGAAACTCGCCGACCCCTTCTCTCCCTCTCTCACTCCTTCTCGCCACTGTAATTCCTCGTCGGAGCGAGCACTCTCCGTCCGCGCCGCCTCTCGCCGTCGCACGCCCCATCCCGGCCCCTAATCCGCCTTCTAAAGCCCCTTGATGATTTCGCCACTTCGCGCTCTAGCTCCCCGTCCAAACCGCGCGCAAAACCGCGCCCGGAATCACGTTTTCGCGATGCGCCGGCGACCCCGCCGCCACCGCCAGCCGCCCCCTTCGCCTTTGAGCCGCCAGATCCAAAACGGACGGCCCAGATTAGATCCAACCCCAGAACAAAACCCAGGATACCAGTCAACTACAGTGTTTTTGCAAAAGACCCCCCCGGCTTTTCCGAAATCAACCCACAGTCCGTCGCTGTTCAAAAATAATTGCGAAATAGCCCTGTTATTTATGTTTTAACCCCTGCGCTTTTATAAAATCGAACCCACCATCCTTGGGTTGTCCTTTTGCTTCCTAGCCCCTGTAATTAAGCTTTAATTACATTTTAGACCCTAGTTTCTTTTACCAGAGCCCCTGTTCTTTCAAATTCTTCACAGATAAGCCCCTAGAACCTCGTTTTAGCCATAACTTTCTTGTTTTAACTCTGTTCTAAGCGATTCTTGTGCTCACGCGATCCTTGCAATATGTACAACAGTTCAGTAATGTCGTTTTGTGTTGTTTTTATTGATTGGTGTACTATTTATTATTTATTGCATTTGTTTGCTTGTATGCACGTGTGTGATAGACGATTCGCAGTTCGAGCAGCAGCCCGGGCAAAGATTTGAAGATGCGCAGCAGCAGCAGCAGTAGTTTGAGGAAGGCAAGTGGCCCTTGATCAAACTTTGTCCCAAATAATTCACAAATTATTCATATTTACTTTATTGCATGCACGAGTCTATAATATGATGGGAATCCAATTAAGGATATGCCTAGTTTACTTTATCCATCTTTGATCAAACTTGGGTACTTTATTTTATGTTGGGCAGCTATGCTAGTTGCTTATACTTGGATCATGGTTAGAAATACTTGATACAAATGTTACATATGTTACTTCATGTTGTTTGGTGAATGTTGTTAAGCAAGATCATATGCTTTAATTGGAACATGGAGAACCACCCAGGAAAACAGTGCAACCACAATACTATATGGCTCTGGTCTTGGCTAATTAATTAGAAACTCTAGTTTACGATGATCTTACCGAAAGGGCAAGAGGGGTTGCATCGACGGGGTATAGCTCGGTCCTATTGGGATAGCGGCTTTTGCTAAGGAGCTGACCATTAGGGAGGGTTATGACCGATTTGATTTGAAACCTTAGTGAGTTGTCATGAACTAGGGAATCTTTGTAAAAGCCTCGTAATGAACCTCTCGCCACTCACCAAAGGAAGTGTTTAAGGGCCTTGCAAATCCGGGAGACACAGGAGAACACGAATTGTGGGTAAAGTGTACAATCTCTGCAGAGTGTAAAACTGATATATCAGCCGTGCTCACGGTTATGAGCGGTTTGGACCCTCATATGTTAATTAAACTTGAAGATGATCTAAATTGATGGGTTACTTATGATGATACTGTTGTTACTCCTTACTTACTTGGGTTAATGGTATAAACTTACACTTAGTTAATGCTTGCTAATAAAACTTGATCAATTAAAATTGCTCATTGCAATCAAACCATGTCAGCCTTACCCTTGACTTAGCTTTGCATGTAATAAAGTTGTTTCCCTACTATTTGTTGAGTACCAACCATAAGTGTACTCACCCTTGCATAAACACTGTTCAGACCAAGATAATAATTGCCCGGAGTATCCTGAAGACTTTGAAGATTTCTAGGCGTATGTCTCCTAGTCGACTGCCTGTGATGAAGATGATTCCGCTGTTTACTCTGAGACGCTATTTATTTGAATAAGTTTAAGACTGACGGTCATGTAATAATGTTCTTATATACTCTCTTTCGTTTGGCACTGTAATGGTATTTCACTTTATTTGTCTATCGTGTGTATGGAACTTGATCCTGGCATACATACGAGATGCATTTCGGTTTCCTTCATAAACCGGGTGTGACAGTTAGACTTAAAAAATTGACACGGACAAAGTTTAGTCACCCCTATCCATACTCCCAACCTTCCTCCTGATGACGCATCGCAGTTCACACTACCCTCCGCAGCTTCACCGGCGTCCTCCACATCCTCGACGCTTCACCGGCGCCTCGACTCACCGATCGCACCATAGTGTCCACCTCCCGGTTGCTCCCGAGGTCGTAGTCGCCGGCAAGAAGACCTCCACAGTCATCTCCCACCACCGCCAGGTGCTCGTCGACAGGTATCTTCTTCCCGCGTTCCCTTATTTCCGCTTCCGGCATCCATGGGCGACCCGCATTGCAAAAACAGTGTAGTGCCAGGAGGCGGGAAACTACTGCTGATTGATACGTAGATCGGAGTTCGTGACCATATCTAATCCATTTCTTAGCGAATCAATTGTCTGTCTGCATCGTCCTTCAGATTTGCTTTGTAGGTTGTAACCAAGTGGTCATTTTTCCTTTTTTTTTTCCTTTTGATGTTTGTATTTGGATAATGTATCCTAGGCTAAAGTGGTAGGTTACATAGATCCGAAGTTGTGACCAAATCTAATCCATTTCTTAGCGAATCAATTGTCCATCTGCATCGTTATTCAGATTTGTTTTGAAGGTTGTGACCAAGTGGTTGCTTTTTCCTTTTACTTTTCTTTGATATTTTTCTTTTTCTTTTCCTTTTTCTTCTCCTTCCTTTTGATATTTGTATTTGGATAACGTATCCTAGGCTAAAGTGCTAGGTTATGTAGACCCGAAGTAGTTGTGACCAAATGTAATCCATTTCTTAGCGAATCAATTGTCCATCTGCATCGTTCTTCAGATTTGTTTTGAAGGTTGTGACCAAGTAGTTGCTTTTTTCTTTTATTTTTCTTTGATATTTTTTCTTTTACTTTTCCCTTTTCTTTTCCTTCCTTTTGATGTTTGTATTTGGATTAACGTATCCTAGGCTAAAGTGCTAGGTTATGTAGATCAGAAGTAGTTGTGACCAAATGTAATCCATTTCTTAGCGAATCAATTGTCCATCTGCATCGTTCTTCAGATTTGTTTTGAAGGTTGTGACCAAGTGGTTGCTTTTTCCTTTTACTTTTCTTTGATTATTTTTTCTTTTTCTTTTCCCTTTTCTTTTCCTTTCTTTTGATGTTTGTATTTGGATTAACGTATCCTAGGCTAAAGTGCAAAAAATATTCTGCTTCTCCTCATTGGTGCATCGAGTTAATAGCCTTATCCTCCGCTTCTTGGCATCATGTGATTGTAGAAAATTGTGGGTAAAATACCTGTCACGCTGAAAAGATGAGGTTGAAGTGTCAATGTAAAAAGAAAAATTAAAAACAACTATTAAAAGGAGTCATGTGTCTGTGGTAGCCTTTTCCTTAAACCTTGGACAAAAATAGTGTAATAATAAATGTAATAATGGTGAACAATAGGGATATTAACTCGAGGTAATGAAAACATAAAAATTACGTTTTTCAAACATACAAAGTACGAACAAATATTCCTGGGTATGGTTTCACATAATTAGAATTTATATGAAATTAGAAATAAATTCTAATTATAGCTTGTATCTAATATTTCACACTAAAAAAATTTCCATACAAAACAATTTGGGAACACCTAGGCCGGGTGCATGTTAACTGCTAGTAAGACTAAACTGACAGTGTCTAACTGGTGCACAACCAAGCAATCTTCCCAAAACTGATATATCTTTGGTGCAGTACGTTTAGCAATTAATGCATTGGACTGCTCATCATTTCGTTTCTACCTGCCCCGTTAATTTGGTAATATAAAGTTGCAGTAGTTATTGTCACAGTCAGATGACGCGGCACTTGTCTGCCCGGAATGTCACCAATGCCGCCATTGCGTGGGCGGCCAGCCCGGTGGGCCTCCTGGTCCGCATGGAGGTGCTGGTCACAGTCAGCTGTGCCCTTCTTGCGACGCTTGTCTTCCTCGGCTCCGGCCGCCGCACCAGCCGCAGCGCCGCCTTCCGCTTCGTTGTCTGGCTGGCGCTGATGCTGTGCTACCCGGCGGTCTCCTACACCATCGGGCTGATGCAGTCGGGCTCCTTCCGGAACGACCTGGTCGTCGTGTGGGCCTGCTTCCTGCTCGGCTGCGCCGACGGCATCTTCGCGTGCAGCGTCGACGACTCCGACCAACAGGCCCGCACCATGCTCAACCAGGCCACGCAAGCCATCTACGTTCTGCTCCTCCTCCTTTCGTACATCAGCTCCCTGGAGCTGCAGCTGCTGCTCCTCCTGCTGCTGCTCTGGGTTCTGAACGTCGCCAAGCTCGGGATGCGCCTGTGGGACCGGCTCTCAGCTGGCCGGGAGCGCGTCCTCACCGCCAGCAACTGGCTCATCTCCAAGCACATGGGGCACGAGCACGTGAGAAGCATCTGGGATTTCGATCCTGCCACCATGAAGGGATACAAGTACGTGGTGCTCGGCGAGAAGGACGTAAAGGACGGCTGCGCAGAGTACACGCTGGAGGATGTCACCGCCGACGACATCATCACGGTGGACAGAGTCTGGCAGCACGAGGCGGGGAATGGGAGCCTGCTAGGCAAGGACAGCACTGTCTCACGCAGGCTCAAGGATAGGTGCCTTTCCTTTGCACTGTTCAAGCTGCTCCTGCGACGCCTCAGCCGGAACCCACTCCAGGAGTGTGATGACATCCGGACGCTGGTCTTCGTCCGAAGGGGCCTCGCCGGCGGGGACTCAAGCGAAGATTACGGGAGGATGTACCGGGTGATCGAAGTGGAGCTGGGCTTTCTCTTCGACTTCTTCTACGCACGGTACCCGGCGCCGAAGCAGTCTCTGATCCCAGAAACAGTCACCTTTGTGGCAGGCGTGGCGCTGGGCCTGTCCACTCTCCTGTCCCCGGCGTTGCTGCGCTACCGTAGCCCCCAGGCGGGCAACAGGAGCAGGAGCTTGGTCACAACAGGCGTCGACATCTGGCTGACAAGATTTGTGATAGCCCTGTTCGTGGTCCTGCAGCTATTTCAGTACCTGTCACTTATTTTGTCTGACTGGCACAAAGTGAAGATGCTGTGCCGATACCTACGCAAACCTTCGTGGCAGGGGCACCCCATCATGGAGAAGCTTCTGTGGCTGATGTTCCGTGCGACGCTGACAACAAGTTACTGGAGCAACTCCATGGGGCAGTACTCCCTCTTACATGCCTGTCTTCAGAACGAGCGCTTCTGCCTCGCGCACATGCCGCTGCACAAGTGGATCAGGGGCTCCCTGAATCAAACAAGGACGGTAAGTCGCCGGAACCTGCCTGTCACGGTGAAGCGCGCCATCCACCTGTTGCTCCGGTCGGAGTGGCTGGCCAATCTCAAGTACGGCGACCGCACGCTGCAGAGGAACAACATGCTACAGGACCTGGATTGGTCGACCTCAAGGTACAAGCACGGCGCCGTGGGAAGCATCCTTGTCTGGCACATCGCAACCACAATTTGCAGCGCCAAGAATTCGAAGCTGTCCCAGCAGCCGGCCACTGTTAGCGGCCAGTCACGGCGGCGCCCAGCTACAGACAGTAGTAACGACAGCCGCACCATCGCCGACAACCGCGAGGTGGCCACCAAGCTCTCCAACTACTGCGCCTACCTGCTGTTCCAAGCGCCGGAGCTGGTGACGGACCAGATATATGATGTACGGCTGTTGATGGAAGCCCTGCAGCTAAGAGTGCAGAGATTCCTCAAACTCAATGGCTGCCGTTCCAAGGATGACATGTTCAACAAGTTGTCCAGTTCCGAATCCCTCGAACTGGAGCAGGAGGGTAGTGGGTATGAAAAGGCTATCCTGGTCGATGGCGTAAAGCTTGGCGATCAACTATCAAACGAGGTCGCCGACGAGGTGGCGCGGTGGAAATTGCTATCCGAGATGTGGGTAGAGTTGCTGCTGAGTGTTGCTCCCTCGGATAACGTGACGGCGCACGTCAAGAAGCTCGCCACCGGCGGCGAACTTATCACACACCTCTGGGCTTTGTCGACACACGGGGGGATGATCGAGAAGCCAACAAAACCCTACTATGGCTCATGAAAGGTACTGCGTATGCGTTCATATACAAGTTTTCCATAATTTTTTACAATCTGTCTAGTACGTCCAACAAATTTATCTTTGATTTCTTCTATTAAGTGAGATTGGTGACGTGACAATGTAGGGAAAAGGTACATTAGTACCGGACGCCAACCCCCGTTAGTACCGGCTGCCCTAGCCGGTACTGGCTGGCCGGTACTAAATGAATGTCTATTTAGTACCGGCCGCAACGTCCGGTGCAGGAAAAAGGTACATTAGTACCGGCTGCCCAGCCGGTACTAAATGGACGTCTATTTAGCAACGTCCGGTACTAAATGTACCGTCCCATGGAAAAAATATTGCCTGTGCTAGGGTTCGAACTCGCAACCTGTGGGCTCGCGTGTAGTGTCCTCTACCATCCCACCCACACAATACATGTGAGTGTATTGAAGATGCTAACCATTTAAAGTAACTGGAACGGGACATTTAGTACCGGGCCATAACACCACCCGGTACTAAATGCCACAATTAGTACCGGGTGGTGTTATGATCCGGTACTAAATGATGGCATTTAGTACCGGGTGGTGTTAAAAACCGGTACTAAATGGTCCCGGAGGGCACTGTGCTATAGGACCGGTACTAAATTGGTATTAGTACCGGGTTCAAAGCAACCGGTATTAAATTGAGATGGACGAATGGCTTTTTTTCTAGTAGTGTGAAGTGGTTACCCGCAAATTTTGCTGTGTAAACTAGTATTTCAACAATAGTGGTACTAAGTCTTGAATATTGGAAACTGCACCCATTGTAAAATGTTAAAGTGGAGTGACTAGTTCTTATGCACCTTTCATGCCCAATATACTCATTGGTTGATGCATGCAAAATTTAGTTGTTGCATTTGGGTTACAAGACGAGAATGCAACATTTATTAATTGTGCCCAGCTAATTTCTTGGTTTACCTGGAAACCTATATTTTTTACGACAAATATATAAACCAAACATAGGGATTTCTTCCTAGGCTGGTCGTGTAAAAGAGTGTTGTTTTAGCTGGCTGTATAGCTATAAAGTTTGTGTAAAAGAAGAATAGAAAATCATGGAGTGATTTGCTAAATAGACAAGGGAGCGACTCTGGGTACGGAAAGATTCTTCTTCAGGTATGGCTTGAAGTAGTTAGAACTCCTTTAGTTCCGGAAAAATTTTGGGGCAAAATTTTTTGGAACTTTTAAAACAATAATTAGGAGTACTAAACATTAATTAATTATAAAACTAATTACACAGATGGACGGAAAATCGCGAGACGAATCTATTAAGCCTAATTAATCTGTCATTAGAGATCATTTACTGTAGCACGACATTGTCTAATCATTGCATAATTAGATTTTATTAGATTGGTCTCACGATTTTGCCCAGGGTTATGGAATGAGTTTTGTCAGTTATCCACATTTAATACTCCTAATTAGTGGTCAAACGTTCGAAATTACTGTAGCGCATGAAAAATTTTGGGAACTAAACAGGGCCTTAGTAGAACAGACCAAGTTCTACTGTTTAAATTTGAACAAGAGGCACCGTATCACCTTTGAGAAGAGCCATAGAAATTAATTCAGATTAGAGTCCTACTTTCTATTAGTACAAACCCTTCCTTTCTTCTCTGTCTCCAAGAGATTTTCAAAAGAAACTCATGCATGAGTCAAAAGAATCGTGTGGTGTTAACTCTGAAAATATTTTCTTCATGACGAACCGAACTGAACCCACATCTGGAACCTGTAAAAGATTAAAAATACAAAGATTTCCTTTCGGTTGTCCAGATGATGGTTTTTAGCCATTGGTACATTTCAAACCTCGTCTGAAGAACATGCAGCTTTGATGTTATTACAACTTGATGCTTTCTCAACTGGTAAGCGAGACCACCGTTTTGCAAATTCTTACTTGTTTCCACGTTAGTCATCATACATGGTACACTATACAAGATCAAAACCACGCTTTGTGACATGATGCTGAACATCTGCATCCAGATATACATGTATTAGCAAAAAGCAGGCTCTAGTATAGGATAACTAGTGTTTTATTCTTTAAAGCAATGCCTGTTCATTGTGGGCACGGAAAGTGAACCTACACAGTTTCGGCTTATTCCAAAAACAGATCCTCTGAACATTTGCTTAACCAAATATGCAATGAAGCATTATCCACCCATTACATCATGAGAAAATTCACTATATGCCATAAAAATTATAGCAATCCCTTATGTCCCGTCGTCGAAAATTTGCCAATCCCTTCAATGCTATCTATTGTTATTATATTATATTTAGCCTACAAAAGAGCCTCCACGTTCCTTCTCAAATTCTCACATTAATAGGAGAAAAAAAAATTATCCACCACTGTCATTATAATAAAAATTGGACTAAAATACCTCTGTGTCTAACTAAAAATCACCCACCATTGCCATTATTAAAATATAAACAAGAGATAAACTTTTTATGTCCAAGTTAACGTCATATATTACATCTAGACTTTTGAGTAATAAATATGCTAGCATCCTCACGTCGGGTTAGGAAGGAACATCGCACGTGGATATATAGAAACAAATTAAGTTAAATATCTCATTTCGATCTCTAATAACAATAATTATAGATAAATATTATATCAAAACCACACGCTACAATATTTGATTATAGATAAATATCATATCTTAGTTGGTGGCTGGAATGATCGAGAAGGTCAGAGGAGACAGAAGCATCCAGAGTGGGCCTGGCTAATTTACGGGCGACCGTTTGGAGCCCTCCGTCCGGTCAATTTCGAACAAGCGGCAAACCTCGGTCCTCCACGTGATTCCCAGTGTTGTACAGAGTAATTCCTTTTGAGGTCTCCCCCAACAGCCCCACCTCACCTTCCGCCGATCCCCAACTAAATAAAATATATATATAATTTTTTATTTGCAAAACTATATAGCAAAATTTATAATTTTTTTACAATTATCGGTAAAAAAATTTATGTACAGAATTATTATACAAAAGAACAAGGACAAATTTATACATACAAAATTTTGAATCAAAGAAATTTTACAAAACCAAATATTCTGAACAATGTGGAAAAATTTTGGAGACCAAAATTTGAAAAAATAAAAAATATGGAAAAAATGTTGTGAATACACGATTTTGAAAACAAACTTCAAAGAGAAAAATTCAACAACAAAAGATTAGAAAAGAAAAATAAAGAAAAAGATGTCTGCGCACGGTCCATTTCCGACCAACTGGCGTAAGCCCGTAACAGCTTCCCACGTGAAGCCTCTCTCATGATTCGTTTCTTTTAAAAATTATATACAGACAAATATATATCCAAAATATTTTGAATACAAAAATTTTGTTGCAAGTTATTTATACAAATTTATTCAAACAGAAAAGTTTTGCATATATAGATTTGTTCAAATACAAAATTTTGTATATAAATCTGCAAGAAAACGCAGAAAACAAAATAAGAATAATTTTTTTGAGAATTTTAGGGAACCAATTTCGGGGAATTTTTTTAAAAAACATTGAAATAAAAAATTCGGAAGCATAAATTGGAACCAGAATTCAAAAGAAAAAATTCAGAACCAAAAAAATCTGAACAAAAGTTTTATAGACAGCTTTTAGAAAGAAAAATTATACAACAAAAGAAAAGGTGAAAAAATTGAAGTAGCCATCCGCACTTGCCAGCATAGCTGACTAGCCGAGCGCCAGCTCCTCCGAGCCATGCCGTGCTCCATGGTCATGGACGTCGGCCTTGTCGGGCCGTGCGCCCCCTCCCGCCATGCATGGGAGTTCCAACAGCTTGCTCACTATGGGAGAATCGCGCCTGCTCGCTCCCAAAAAAAGATTGTTGTGGGAAGCTCAGATCCAGCAAAGAGAAGAGAGCGGAAGAGGGGAGGAAACAGAGAGAAGGAAAGAGATACCTCATCAGTGACGCAAAAATGAAACGCGTCACTAATAATGGATCAGTGACGGATAAAGTTGTAGCACGTCACTAATGTGTTTACTGCGAGCATAACATACCCCTAGCATGCATATATAGGAGACGGTTCTCGACTAAACATGTCACCCTTAGACTGTCTGCACTCGTCATACTCTATTTTCATTATCTAAAAAGAATATTCTGTCCTAGTCATCAAAATTCCCTTCTCTATATCCAGTTTCCCCGCACCCATTCATACTCTATATCCATCCTCTATTCCAACTACCCCAGCCTTGGGCCCACATGTCAGAATATTTTTAACCCCACCCCGGCGCCCCCTCCCCGGCCCTCTCTCTACCTCGCCTCGCTCCCTCTGCCTCTCTCTCTCTCTCCTCTGCATCCCCGAGCGCTGCCGCGGTCCAGAGCGCCGCTGCAGGCGGGCGGGACAAGCTCCGCGGACGCGCCACGGCCCGTCGGAGCAGCTCCGCCGTCACGCCATGGCCGCCAGGGCGCGGGCGCCGTTCCTTCCCTCCGCCGCGTCCATGGTGGGTGGAGGTGGCCGGGCCCCGCGAGCTCGTCGTCCACCCCCACCTGTAGCCGTTCCGCCGGCCTCGCCTCCTCGGCCCACGGCGCGCCCCTCCGGCCCTCCTCGACGACGCCTCTTCCCTCCCGGCGGCAGAGGGGCCACGGCGGCGCTCGGCTGCGGCAGAGCGACTTGCGAGGCGGAGCGGAGGCCGGCCGGGCAGTGCGAGGAGCGGCGCGGCGGAGTGCGGACAGTAGCGGCGCGCACGTCACTCACCTGCGTGCATGGCCGGCGGCGGAGCTTCTTCCGCGGCGGCCGGATCCAGGCGCGCCATACGGAGCCTCCTCTCCCCCTCGTCCTAGATCCCGGCGTGCGGCGACCGGAGGTCGTGGCGGGGGCGGCCGTGGTGGGGCGCATTGCGCGTGCGCGGCAGCAGCTCCAGCGGCCCCTTCTACGCCGGCATCCTCGCTGCTGCTCGAGCTCTGGGCGGCGCCGCGTCCGGGCGGGGGCGGAGGCGGTTCCAAGCACATGGCGAGAAAGCTGGGGTGGTTGAGGCTGCTTTCCTCGGGAGGCGGTACCGGACGGCTCACTTCTCACCTGCGAATCTCGAACGGCCGCTCGTCCGCTATGGTTCAGGATGGAAAATCCGTAAAAGCGGTGCTGGGAAATGGCGTAGCGGATGGTTTACGGTAGCCAGTGCAGGCAGTCTTGATATACGATCCGGTATCGGTGACGTGTATCGCCCACCTGCGTCACAGCATCCGGACCCGAAATTTTACTCAAATCCGGTTGAAGCTGGACCACGCGTCCACTGCCTCCAAGACTCGGAGTCCCCGACCCTTCCTACCTCTCTCCTCCCTTCCTTTCTCCTTCGCATTCGCATCCACATCTAGCAGCCGCCCCAGCGAACTCGTCCTCCTACGTGTGCCGCCGCCAGGGCATTCTCCTCGGCGCTGCCGTAGGGAGAGGATGTTCCGTTCGCGCCGCCGCCGAGACGGGATCCTGCTCACGCCCCGCCGCTGGGGACGGGATCTTGCGAGCGCGCCACAAGTTTGGGTCCAAACCCTAGCTCTGGTTGCTGCCTTCCTCAGCCCTCCTCTGGCCTCGTGGTCCTTCGATGTGCCTCCCGTCGGTTCCAGTCGGCTGCCATGGCTTGCGCCTCCTCCCTTTTGGCCGCTCATGACCAGACGTGGCCGACGAGATCCATGGAGGCACGGAGGCACCAGGTGAGGGGGGAGGGGGTGTGGCCGGCGACAGAGGTAGCTCGGCTCGGCCCGAGCTCGGAGAATAAGAAAGGGGGAGAGAGAGGAGGGAAGAAAGAAAGGATATAGATTTAGAGGGGTTTTTTTTGCAAATTTTCACCATCATGGCACAAGGTCGGCTTCAGATGCTTGCGTGGCGCGTTTGGAATCTCGGATGGACCACTTATATTTCAGAGATCCAGATAAACAATTTGAGAGTTTATGGACCTAGTTGAAACTTCGGAACAAGTTTGAAACCCTGGAGTGCAATTCACTCTTTGGCAGCATTTAGTTCCAAAATTTGTTTGTACAGTACCCGTCAAATCAAGTTTCCGAACACATGCATGGAGCATTAAATGTAGTTGAAAAAATAACTAATTACATAGTTTAACTGATTCATACGAGATGAATATAATGATGTTAATTAATCCATAATTAGATATTATTTGTCAAATAACAACAAAACATGCTACAGTACCCAAACCCAAATTTTTTCACCAACTAAACACCTTTTTTTATGGTCTTATCACTACGTCGCTCCGTCCCCTATGTCACTACTGTCAAAGGCACTGGTGCTTAAGTAGCATTGCACTACTAATCCAGAGTTGACATCACTGGCTCGTTTCCTGATCCATGAACCATTGCATATCCGTCCCTATATTCTCCTCACGGTAAGTTTTTTTGTTTGAGTTTCAGACTAATAGATTATTGTAGCTAAGTTATCTATGTGCTTACTTGGATGAGGTAGTTGAGTAGGCTAGCTAAGCAACTCTAGGTTAGGTTGTTGCGACCTTAAATCAGTTAGATGTATTCCAATGCTTTGTGATTGTTAGCTACTGAGCTCAATGCATATATAACTTTTCTTGCATCAGTGTTGCATGCATATCTACTCCTCTGAATTTCTTTTATGTTAGGTGAAGTTATAACCTTGGCATATGACTTGAGATTGACAAAACCTGAAAGACGGACTGTTTATGAACAACCAATAAGCACCAGTAAACCTCACAAAGCAAGATAAAAGAAAAAAGAAGAACCTTACAATGCAGTAAAAATCCTTCCCCACCTGAATATTATAAAGTTTAGAACACTGTGAAATATTTCAAGAATTTTTCTGAAGTCTGAACCTTTAGTTTTTATAATCATTATAATCATATGAAAGTCTCATCTTACTATGCATCTCATATGACAAAATTGAACTAGAATTTCCGAATCTCATCTTAAAGGTATGTTACGCTCAGTGAGCTATGCTTATATGACGGTCACAATTGCGCTCGTTTCTGACCAAAGGTGTCTTAGATCTTGGTCAGAATGTAAATATGTTTACAGTCAACGATCTCATGGATTTATTCAGTTGTCGGCTCTTACTTGGAGCCCACCAAGGTCGCAACATGCTACAAAACATGATTAATACATTAGGCAGTAGAAAGGCTTTGTAGTTAAGTATTTATAAAGCTTTTATTTTACTATTCATGATTTGTTTGAAACACAAATCTTTATGTGTTGGTAGGCAATACTCATATCTGGTAGCCAGTGTGAATTATCAGGCTGTGTGTGCCAATGGTAGGCAAGGGTCACTACTAGAAAACGGGCCAAAGGTCCTGATCAAAGGTACCAGCTGCTATTGCAGCCGGTACTAATGCCATGCATCAGTACCGACTGCAACAACAGCTGGTATTTTTGGCCAAGAGCGAGCCTAGGGAGGACTTTTGGTACCGGGGTTAAGCACCACCCGGTACCAAAACTCCTGAATAAGCACTGGGTGGTGCCACTAACCGGTACCAAATGCCCAAGGTGGAATAGGCACCGGTTGGTGGCACCAACCGGTGCCTAATGTGCTGACAACGGCACCGGGTCTTGCGATGACCCAGTGCTGGCAGGTGCCCAGGGCAAAGGCACCGGTTGGAAACATCAACCGGTGCCGATGCTAATGTTTAGCACCGGTTGTTCAGCACAAACCGGTGCCTTTGTGCATCTACTATAAATACCCCGCTCCCTTCCCCCCTCCAAGCTGCCGTGAACTCACTGTTCATGGCAGCCGAGTGAGGGGAGGGGAGGCGAATTTTTTTAATTTATTTTAGAAAGGTTAGTAATATTTTTTCCAATACTTTAGCAAATTAATTTTGTAGATGTAGTAAGCACTTATTTTAGTTTTTACTCATAAAAAATATTTGTAGATGTAGTTTGGACCCTATTTAGTTTATGGTTTTATATTATTGTTATATAAATTATTAGGCATAAGATAACTATTTATTTAGATGTATTTAGAAATTGGGTTATTTTATTATTATATTAGGCATAATATAACTATTTATTGTCTATAATTTTGAGGACACTCCAATTTGTTTCGTAATCAATCATTGATTTATTTAATTTATTATTTTTACTTCCAATATTGTTTAATAAATAATTTATGTTGACACTCGTTTGATGTTAATAAATAAAATATGAACCAAGATGAGTCGGCAATGGATGTACATGACGGATCGGCGTTCAATGTAGTTCATTGATGGTGTGCATGAATTCATAAAAGTTACTGAGAAACACAAGTACGGTGGTTTCATTCGCTGTCCATGCAAAAACTGGAAGAATAAGAAGGATTACTCATCATCAAGAACCATCCACAGTCACTTGTTCAGCAGTGGTTTCATGCCGAACTACTATATTTAGACCAAGCATGGAGAAAGAGGAATTATGCTGGATAATATTGAAGAAGAAGAGGACAGTATTCCTGACTTTGCAGGCAATTACGGTGCCTTTTTTATGACACTGCAATGGGTGAGCCTGAAAAAGATACTGAAGGACATGTTGTAGAAGATGATCTGGGTCAGATGCTGCGCAATGCTGAGGAAGTTTGTGAAACAGAAAAGCAATCGAGAGATCTGAAGCGTATGTTGGAGGACTATAGAACATTGTTGTACCCAGATTGCAAAAAAGGCCAAAAGAAGTTGGGTACCACATTGGAATTGTTGCAATGGAAGGCATCAAATGGTTTGTCTGACAAGGGATTCGAGGAGTTGCTGAAACTTATAAAAAACTTACTTCCTGAGGGTAACACCTTGCCGGAGACAACATACGAGGCAAAAAAGGTTGTTTGTCCTTTAGGATTAGAAGCATAGAAGATACATGCTTATCCTAATGACTGCATCCTATATCGAGGTGAGCATGAAAATTTGGATTCATGCCCTGTATGCAACGCATGCCGGTATAAGTTCCCTCGAGATGATGTAGGCAATGTTGAGGGGATGCGTGTCAAGAAGAGGGTGCCTGCCAAGGTGATGTGGTATTTCTGCGGCGCACAGAATAGTTAGGGTTACCACTGAGTTACTCGGTGATTTCAATCCTATAGGCGGCAAAAGCCTTAAAATACACAGGTTTCAAGAGCCTTAGGTACAGGTTTTAGCTTTCCAACCGGTGCCTTAGGCCCTTTTCATTTCCCGCCCATTCGAGCCTTAAGGTATCGGGTGATTTTTCAACCGGTGCCTATGGGGTACCAAAGGTACCGGGTGCTTTTCCAACCGGTGCCTTAGGCCCTCTTAGGCACCGGGTGATTTTTTCACCTGGTACCAAAGGCCTTGAGGGTATATAAGGCTGTGCCTTGTTCTCTTCTTCCATACTTCTTCCTTCCACTGCCTGATCATCTGCCGCCCACTCCGACGCCGATCGTCCTCCGCCGCCCCCTCCGCGCCCGGTCGTTGACCGCCGCGCCGTCTCGACGCCGCCGCCAATCATCCTCCACCACGCCGCCACCAGCCGGCCACCCGAGCAGGCCTCCTCGATGCCCCCGCGCGGCCCGTGTATTTGGTGCCGCTGCGCACTTCAACGCCGCCGCCCCGTCCCCTGCGCGCCGCCGTCTCCACCTCGACTCCGTGCACGCCTTGACCGCCTCGGCTGCCTTCGACGACCCCGCCCAGCCGAACCCCGGTGCGCCGGCGCCCTTCCCCTGTGCGTCACCGTATGCCTCGACGCCGCCGCCCCCTCCCCTGCGCACCGCCGGCTCCGCCGCTCCGTCCCCTGCGCGCCGCCTCCTCGACGCTACTCGACCCGCCGGCTCGCCTCGACGTCGACGCCGCTGTACGTCGTCCCCAACTTGAATTTAATTAAGATATAAGGTTTCCATTATTAGATATTAATTATAATTTAATTATAGAGATATTTTTAGAATTCAATTATAGATATAGTGTTTCCTTTATTATATGTTAACTAGAATTTAATTATAGAGACATTTTTAGAATTCAATTATGGATATAGTGTTTCCATTATTAGATATTAACTAGAATTTAATTATAGAGATATTTTTAGAATTCAATTATAGATATAGTGTTTTCATTATTATATATTAACTAGAATTTAATTTCCTTTATGGTTATCAATGATGAATTTTCATTAATTATCCTTATTCAATGTACATGTCAATTTTTTTATTACTTTTTCTTTACATGTGTAATTCTATGTCCTTATTCATTGTACATGTATTCAAAGATATTAATTTATCATGTATTTGATATTTAATTATGTAATTTTATGTCCTTATTCAATGTACATGTATTCAAAGATTATGTTCATGTATTTTTTATAATGACTTTGCGCCGCCGCCTAATCAGCGGCACGTTCCAGTACGTATCTTAATTATGCATAGTGACTTAGGTAGATTAGTTTTGCGATTAACATATCTTTTCTGTAATTTAGTCGACCTCCGCATCGAATACAAGCCAATCAAAAGGGAGACGCCAGCCGACCAAGAAAATGGAGGGAAGACATGTCATCACAGAAGTGGACGCAGAGGGCTGTCCATGTGCTCCAGAGGCTGCTAGTATGAAATTTGTCAACCAATGTGGGGTTATTGTTCAGGCAAGAATTCCGATCACCACAAGACTCTGGAAATCGAGTAAACCAGAAAAACAGCAACACGCCGTGCCTCCATATCAGAAGGAAATGCTATGGACAGAACTCAAGGATATGTTCACTCTTCCTGAAGGAGTTGATCAAGAACTTGTGAAGAAATGTGCCTTGAAAAAGATGGCCCTTGTATTTGCAACTTTCAAGAAGAAGTTGTTCACCAATTACATCAAGAAGGATAAGGAGCCAAACTGAGATGTTCTTCCTCAGGTTAAACCTTACTGGGAGGAGTACAAACAATACAAACTATCAGAGGAAGCCCAAGAAAAATCTGAATAGGCCAAGACGAAAGCATCAAAGAAGAAGTACAGCCACCACCTTGGGGCTGGAGGGTATAAGAAGGAAGTTAAAAAATGGCAGAAGATAAAGCAGCTCCTTATGGATAGAGGCATCAGGCCGGCGACTTGGGAATGGCCGGATAGATCCAAGTGGTGGTTATTTGCTAACGGCGTGACACTAAACCAATTGGATGGAACTTTGGTCGTGCCAGAGCATATGCAACAAGTGTCCCACGATCTGGTCACAGCAATAGATGAGGCCCAACAAGGAACATTCCAGCCTCAAAGGGAGAATGATGAACTGACCAGGGCATTAAAGAATCCAGAACACTCTGTATGAGCCCGCGGCATCGGCGTGGTCCCATGAAAAGTTGCTTGAGCCGGAGATAGCTCTTACAAGACTCATCGAAAGAGCAAAGCAGAATAGGAAGAGAAATTCTATGCCTTACAAGATGAGATGAACAGGAAGGTTGCGTCCTTGGAATCTCAGATGGATGGCAAGGTCAATGAGGCAGTGCAGCTAGCTCTGAACCAAAGGGGCACTGCTAGGTCACACTCGGATGTTGTGATAAGCCCGGCCTCTTAGCGACGCAACAGCTGTGCATCCATGGCGGCGCCCGACTTACAAGCTGAGCACCCCCAGATTGAGGCACCGGCGGTAGATGACTAGAGATATCCAGTGGATGATATCACCATACCAACAGCATGCGAGCTACATGTGCGAGCAAAGAATATATCCATTCATGTAGCATACGGGTCAGCCCTGCCACTGAGTCCTTCTACTACAATTCATGGAAGGCCGGTACCCCCTGGCTACGCCTCCATCACAGTTGAGCAGATAGTTGGAAACAATGAGGATCTTAAGCTCGACTTCGTTGGAGGGGATGGAGAGAAGACATTGGGAGACACACCACGGGATCGTTCTATGGCGCAAGGCCGACATCAAACTTATTGCAAATACAACGGCTCCCGTGGATACCGACGATCATCCGTCTCCGCATCCTCCCTCACCACCGTCTCCGCCCGGGCAAAGGGCCACGAGTACTCCAACTCCACCTGCACCGGAAAAAGGAAAGAAAAGGACTTCATCCCTCCCAGCGGCTGGACCCCTAAACCAAGAAGCAGAAACCGGCCCAGAAGAATACACCACCGCAGAAGAAATTAACCTACGAGAAGACTGCCGAGGAGATGGAAGAGGAAACTGTTCGCTATATAAAAGAACAGTTGAAGCCTAAAGTCCCCAAGAAGAGGGAACCAGTACCTCTAGATGTCGCAAAAAAAGTTCTCGGAGCCCCAGACAACCCACCGAAACCAAAAACTTTACCCTCAGACTATGATCGGACTCTGTTAAAAGCCCACAAATAGAGAAACAAGAAACGTGGCAAGACCATTCCTCAGCTTGGCACACAACAAAAAGTACTCGATCCCCTCCGGGTGCCGAGGATGCCAGACCTACACGAGGCGGAATTTCTTGCCGAAACAGGATTAACGCTAGAGCAGGCAAGGGGGGGTTGAGGAGGATATCCCTATCGCTCCCGTTGTTGCTCCATACGAGCATGGAAATCCTTTTATCACTGAGGAAGAGGAGATGAGTCTAGGCACGCAGATATTCAATTTGCATAAATGGTACCTGTGAATGTCGAATGACGGAATGAAAATGTTTGGAGTCAAGTATCGTGACCATGATTTCTTCCGCAAGGAGGACGACTTCTGGGTGTACTTTAAAAATCTACATCACATATACCATCGACAAGCTCTCGACGCCTCTATCATCACTATTTGGGTTCTGTAAGTATCACTTACCTCTACATTAATATTTTTTGTTAATAAGCAACGTAAATATCTGTGTGCACTATATAATTTCTATTGTATCGTTTAGTATGGAGATTCAAAGATGTCGAAAAGAAGGATGACAACATCAGATCGGCTTCATGTCTCCGTTACTAGTCAACTAGAAAGTGCTCAACGAAAATTACAAGGAAATGTGCCAAAACATATACGATTCGCTGACTAGGAAAAATTACAAATCCTATATAATGATACCCTACAATTATGGGTAAGTCCAGGTAGACTCAATCATCTTCTATATTTCTAAATAAATACTAAGTCTAATGCATGTATATATGCTATTTATATCTGCAGTTATCATTGGATTTTGCTCATACTTGCCGTAGAGAGCGGCAATCTTGTAGTATTCGAATCTATGAGAAACCCAAAGTCTGCAATCCAACATATCATAGACCCCTTGAACAGGTAAGTTCAGTTCGCACAATCAAATCTTTTTTAAGTTTATAACAATTATTGAATATTAAACTTAACTTTGAGCGCAGGGTGTTGAAAAAATTGTGAAAATGAACAAAGGACGTGGTCAATGGAGGGAGGAACTGAATGTTAGAATGAATTATCCGGTATGTTGATTCACGAACCTTTTTCTAAGTGAATAATCCCAAATTGTTCCATGTAGGCATACACTAATATTTAGGAATATTGACTAATCTCAATTTTTTCTCATTAAGTGTGCGAGACAAAAATAAGGAACTGATTGGTGCGGGTACTACGTATGCGACTTCCTGCACATTATGACTCCATGCGGGAAGTCTACTACGGAGGAGCTAAGAGTACGTACAAACCGTTCACAAGTACATTTTCCTAATTATCCTAACGCGATGAAATTAATATATCAGTCCTTTTTTTTCAAAATGATAGACGTGTCGAATCGCGGATGAAGTTTACTCTACCGATCGGATTAACGCTGTGCGCGAGCAGCTCGCCGGATTCATTTTGAAGGAAATCCTATATCCTAGATCCTAGAGGCGAGTTCTACCACGACGGTCACATCCACAGAGGATTCGCATCGACGACCTGAGAAGCCCAACAGTTGGACTATAAACATGACTTGTACATTTGTAAATATTTCTAAACGTGATGTCCTATTGTTTGTATATTTATAAATATATTAGTGTAGCCAATTAGCTTAATTATATGCTTGCGTTTGACTTTTAGTTAGTTTCAAATATTCAATGAACTCGAACACGACCAATGGACGTATTGTACTGTAGAGCTCGGGTACGCTTAGCAATTATAAAAGAATAAACAGTAATAAATAAAACAAATAAAACTGGATTTGGTTAAAATAGGAAAAACTCATTGGTACCGGTTGGAAACACCAACCGGTACCAAAGGGGCTGCCAGCTTGCGTCAACTTGGCAGACTCTGTGGTACCGGTTGGTCTTTCCAACCGATACCAATGGATGCCTAAGGCACCGGGTGAAAAACCCGGTGTCCTAGGACGAGGCCATTGGTCTCGGTTTGGGGGAACCGGTTGGAAAACCGGTTCCTAAGTCCCTTTCCAACCGGTTCCAAAGCCCCGTTTCTAGTAGTGGGTTTTTCACTCTCGCTTCATGTTATCTTTATTTTTTATTTTTGGTGGTAATAACCGAGTGACATTGGCAGCTCTTTTATCAATGGTAGAACAACACACATGTTTTTGGCACGATTCAGTTAGTACGTTGGTTCTGCATTCACACATCGACCATCCTCATGTCTCCATTAATAGCCAATATGAATGTAAGTTGATGCTGGAAATTTTGGAAAAAATTAGTAATAGTTCTTTCTATGCATTTTTTTTGCACTTGATCTCGGTGCTAGAAAATTTAAGATAAAATTTAGGATGGTATCTGATTTGGCTTTCATCTTTGCTGTGCAGAACCAATGTTCAGGGTATCAAAGTTTGCTAAACTGCAAAAGCAACAAGGCCGATAGCTGCACTGTCTTACACTCTTACTTGAACTCACGGCCTGCGCCTCCCTCACGAAGCATGCTCATGTGAAGAAAAGATATAAGATGTACTTGTGTGTTCAGTTGCTCGGAGCTTATCACAGAAGTGAAAAAAAGTGGATCTTGCCCCCGCGTCGCTCTTGCGGCGACTCGGGCGGCGGCACCCGACCGCACCGCCAGGGGCTCCTTCGACACCCGTCCGTGGTCCTGCCGCTGCCGGAGTTCGACGCCGGAAGCCCGGCCAGAGACGAGGATGGCCGGCGGCAAGGATCTGCTCGCATCCTGTGGGAAACACGTGCTGCTGGCCGGCTTCCCCTCTCCTCGTCGATGTCCTCCGCATCTCTTCGTCGTGCCGTTGGGAGGCTTGTCCCGCGGCGCCCGGACGGTGGCGCAGGCATCTATGGTGTTTGCGGCGCGGGCGAGGCTTCCCTTGGTGGGGGCCCGGCGGGCGGCGGCTGCAGCGTGGCTCCCCGTGGGGTGCCCAGCGGCGTGGCGCCTAGCGTTGTCGGCTTGTCCTCTAGTGGTGACTCCTCTCCGGCAGTTGCACCTTCGGCTTTGGTGTTGGAAGGGCTACCTCCGGACTTTGCAACTACTTCTGGTGATGACATCTTCAATTTCGCCTTTATTTTTCATATAGACCAAGAGACATGAGTCACCTTGGCTTCATTCGCGGATTCTCTTACTCGAAGACGGATTTCATCTGCACTTTGTTCCAGTGGATTATGCACGGATACCCAGTGGCTACTTTGCAGCATGGTATCTCAGGTTACGAGTTCAGATGGTCTGCCGGACTTGGAGTTCGTGGCCATTCGAAGTGGGTCAAGTCTAGTTTATATGGAAGCATTGCCCTGGTAAGAAGGGAGAAGCAACACGATGTGACTTTGTTGTGGTGGTACTTGGTACTAATTCACCGGTTCCGGGAAGAAATTCCTAGGTCTGACCTTAATTGGTTGAACCTGGCAGTGACCTTGTTGAAGACATTGTTTGGATTAAGATGAATTACTCTCTCAGGTGAAAACTTTTGATCTGTCCTTAATTGGTTGGGTCACTGCAATGTCGGCACGTGCGCGTGTCATTTCCTCGTTGGAGGCGTTGTCTCTGGGAGCCTACTTCATAGTCCAAGAGTTGCTTTGGTTTGCGAAGCGGATGAAGGTGAAGTCGCATGTGGTAGTTTGATGTGCCATGATCTTTAGGTCATGGCGTTCTCTTTTTTTGTTTCTTTTTCATAGGCTGTGTGCATCTTAGTTATGCAGAGGCCGGGATGGATCTTATATAATTGTATCATCTTGATGTAATTGTCTAAGATCAATAAAGCTTCCCTTTTCCAAAAAAAAAACTTGTGTGTTCAGTTTGTAACCTAAAACATGATGTATTGCATGCAATGAAAACCATGTTGATGATGTCGAATATCTCAAATGCGGCTTAAGACTATGTTTTTCCAAGCTCCATTTCTTGCGTTGAATTTTTTTTATCTTCCGTAGCAACGCATGGGCATACATCTAATCTTTGTTGATTCTTCCATGAGACAATAATGCCTGGTCGCTGCTGGCTGGGCTCTTCGTGTCTGCTGTTTATGTCTCCTTGCAGATTTGGGATAAGATTTATTTCTGAATTAGTGAACTGAGCTTTCGATGACCTGAAAGCTCATAATTTATATGAGGCTCCATTCCGTAGGTTGATGTAGGTCTGATTCTAATGTTGTAGCTGCACTAGAATTAATTTTTGCTTATGCCTCCTTGTGCTTTATTTATCTAATAAACTGTGGTTGAGTCACTAGCCCATTGGATTGTCTGTACGTCTTTGTGCTGGTGTTTATTATCACATTCTCAGACTTCTCTTTTTGCAGAATGTCCATGCAGGAATTACTAGAAAGCAAACATCCAACGGCATGGGCAGAATTTGAGAAGGGACTGGTTGATGAGGTACACATTCTAGAAGCTAGACTGTTGCTCGGGCACGTGATATGTAGTATTTGTATTGATGGTACATTTGCTAGTGGTTAGATCTGAGTCATAATGCATGAAATGTATTCAACCATGGTTCAAAACTGCATATAAACTTGAAGTCGGTACAAGCTGATGTTGAAGGCTTTTTGCTACTCTCTGAGCCACAAATTTAGGAAATTTCATCTTGTGCGTTCAGAACTTAACTAGTTTCTGGCAGTATCGTCGTTCTTGTTTCTTGCTAAGAGAATTTCTGACAAGAGATAAATAGACTATGACTGGATTGTTTTCTGAAACAGTTGCTTGATGAGTCATCTTCTTAATGTACAGTCATCTTTTTGTCTTATGGACACACATATATATTTTACTCAACTGCTACTGCTATGTAAGTGATGGAACGCTGCATTCTAAACCCAAACAGGTGAGAAGACCATACAATATTGTTATGAGTTCACAAGCTGTTTAGTGATGAACTGTAGTAACTAAATTAATGTATATTATCTTCCAAATTAATATATTCTTATTCATTTGTTTGCATGCACATGCGCATTGCCTCACTAAGATGTCAAAAAAGAAGTAAGGTGATCATGGCAAGAAGTCTACCTCCTGCAAATCAAAATGGTACGTCACATGACTCTTTTTCCTAGTTCTTACTGCTTATTTTAGTGAAATGGCATGTGCTTGCTGTGTGTTACTAACTAGTTTACACGACTCTAATAAAATTGTTTTATTGTTTTGTTGGAACAGGGAGTCAGGGATTCCCCTTTGTCCAAAAGCATGTGAACGGACCAAAGTTGTTGCTTGCTTTTTGGGGTAAGTGTCTTGGCTTTTCTTTAGTGATGCAGATTTAGGAATTGCCGTTGCAGTTGGCACTGTATTTTAAATTACTTTGCCATGCTCTCCTGTCATTTGTAAATTATACCTTTTTTGGCATCAATGTCTATGAATATTTTCTAGTACAAGCTCTGCTCAGCAAAAGACACTGCATATTTAGCCACAATGCACTTTTAGAATCTAAAGGAGAATTGTGGGGATTTTTTCATTTTATTTTGACTTCTTCCTAATCTGAGTGAATGGTGTGTTCATGTGAAGCAAATCGTCAGTTTGTGCCAAGAACTGCTAAAAATTTATAAGTGCTGATGCAAGATGTTAGACTCTAGGATCACACAATGCACGGATCAAGTGGGATTCTTTCATCTTTCCTTTGTTCTGAGTACAAGAGTCCTAGATCTACAACATATACACAAAGAGATAGGGTAGAGAGGACCTTAGCCGCCTCCAAAGGAGCTTGAACTGGATCCGGCCATCTTTGGTTCGGTGATGAAGATCCGCTCAAAGGCGGCGACGAGTGGTACAGAGACGTCGATGCCGGCGCGACGGCGTCGAGGACGGTGGCGGCGACGGCGACGTAGAAGCGACAGCGGCGGCGGCGGAACTTCCTGCTGCTCTAGCGCCCCCTAGTAGATCGGCTTAGGGTTTCTGTGGGTGAGGGTGTTGGCGGCGCGGTGAACCTCGTACCGAGCGCCCCGGCCCCTCACCCCTATTTATTGTGGTGCTGTGCAATGGGGGCCCACCAGCCAAAGGAAGGATGGGCGCCCCCGATCAGGGCGCGAGGGGGAGACCGAGTCGGACTCTGCCGTTGGGCTGAGTATGGCCCGAGATCAATCCGAACATTCTCCCCCTTGATCTCTACTTTTCCTTTCAACTTTACACTTTATCTTTAACACCTTTAACTGTACTCGTTCCATCACAGATTAGCGCTTAGAGCATGCTTCATCGTCACGGCCAGTTGCCGATAGATTCAACAGCTACCATACACTTCACTGTTCTGAAACAATTCTTTAATCTTGGCCCCTATATTGTCCAAGAATCACAGGCTTTTCCTTAAACCCATGCCGGCTACGTGTTCACTGAACACACTGGGTGGCAAGCCTTTTGTGAGCGGATCCGCAAGCATTTTCTTTGTGCTTATATGCTTAAGAGTAATGGAGTGATCCTGGATTTTCTCTTTCACAACATAAAACTTTATGTCAATGTGTTTGGCAGCACCACTTGACTTATTATTGTGAGTATAGAACATTGCGGGTTCATTGTCGCGGTACATTCTGAGTGGTCTTTGAATGCTGTCTACCACTCTTAAACCGGGTATGAATTTCTTTAACCATTCTACCTGCCCCGAGGCCTCATAACATGCAACAAATTCTGCATACAGTGTTGATGATGCAGTGACACTTTCCTTGGAGCTTTTCCACGATATAGCTCCTCCTACGAGAGTAAAAACATAACCGGACGTGGACTTCCGATCATCTATGTCCCGCAAAATCTGCATCTGAATACCCTTCTATCTCTAGGGCGTCAGATCTTCTATACGTTAACATGAGGCCTTCTGTGCCTTGCACATAGCGCAAAGCTTTCTTTACCATTATCCAGTGTGCCTGTCCTAGATTACTTTGATACCTGCCAAGTATCCTGGTAACAAATGCCTAGTCAGGGCGTATACACACTTGAGCATACTGTAGGCTTCCGACAGCTGAAGCATATGGAACCGCTTTCATTTGATCGATCTCATATTGGTTCCTGGGACATTGAAACTTCCCAAATCTATCGCCCTTGACTATAAGAGCAGGTGAAGGCTTACAGGCATGCATACTGTATTTCTTTAGAACCTTTTCCAAGTAAGCCTTCCGTGACAATCCTAATACCCCATTTCTTCTATCTTGGTGAATTTTGATTCCCAAAACAAACGAAGCTTCACCAAGATCTTTCATATCAAAATTTGAGGACAAAAATTTCTTTGTCTCCAGTAGCAGACCGACATCACTACTTGCAAGTAAAATGTCGTCCACATACAGGATAAGGAAAATAAATTTCCCACTTTTAAACTTTGCATAAATGCAATTGTCCTCATCATTCTCTTTAAACCCAAATTTTCTTATGGTTTCATCAAACTTTAAATACCATTGCCTAGAGGCTTGTTTTAATCCATAAATGGATTTCTTTAAGCGGCATCCCATACGTTCTTTTCCTTCCACGACAAAACCTTTCGGTTGTGCCATGTAAACATTTTCATCTAGATCCCCATTAAGGAATGCCGTCTTTATATCCATCTGATGTAACTCTAAATCATAATGTGCCACCAATGCCATTATAATTCTGAAGGAATCTTTACATGAGACTGGAGAGAATGTCTCATTGTAATCAATCCCTTCTCTTTGCGTAAAGCCCTTTGCCACGAGTCGTTCTTTAAACCTTTCTACATTCCCTCTGGAGTCACGTTTAATCTTGTAGACCCATTTGCAGCCTACTGTTTTGGCTCATTTAGGAATTTCTTCTAAGTCCCAAACTTCGTTGGAACTCATCGATTTCATCTCATCTTTCATAGCCTCAAGCCATTCTGATGAGTGAACACTTTTCATGACTTCTTCATATGAAGTGGGATCACCCTCCATATAAGACTCTTCTGTATTATAAACTTTATAGTTGCTAGAAATAGCTGACCTCCTAACTCTTTGAGACCTTCTAGGGCCTCGGCTTCTGGTACATTTTGTACCTCAACTTGTGGCACATTATCCTCTTGGGGCTGTTGTGGCTCCCCCTCATCTGTGGCAATTGGTTCTGTCGGATCCTGAAGGACAGGTTCCCTATTATCATTTGTTGCCACAGCTGGAGAACTCACAACAGGTGTTGACATCACAATATCAGGTATTGTTGGTGCATCAGCAACATGTAGTGAGAAAAATGATTCCTGAATCATTGTAGTGGGCACATACACCCGCTTCTCCTCAAGATCAATTTCTCGAGCTACCATGCTCCCCTTTACCATTTCATCCTCTAGGAAAACAACATGTCTTGTTTCTACAAACCTTGTGTGTCTGTCTGGATAGTAGAAACGAAAACCTTTTGACTTTTCTGGATAGCCAATAAAATGGCAGCTTACTGTTGTTGGCACTCCTTAACCTAACGAATTACTCCGCAAGCGCACAGAGACCGATTGTAGCTTTCACCAGGGATATCGAATCCAAGGAACGGTAAAGCTTTGACCAAACTTAGAGATTGTCAACCGGACACAACCAGCGAGAAGAAGATAAGGGAAGAGGGCCTAACTCCAGATAACCTACTACTCTGACTAGTTGACGAGCTAACTACTGACTTGATCTGCTTTGGCGACTGGAAGAGGAAGTACTTCAGAAAGGGATGAGAGTGGAGTCTGACGGCAACCTGCACTACTGCTATGAAAACACCCGAACGTGGTGGACTACAAAGGACGGATAGGGCTGTCACCACCTACCGACTACCACAACGGTTCTGTGGAGTGGAACACAACCTGAGATAACTACCAAGCCTGGGCACCATGCCCACAGCTCTCGAGCTACTTGCTCCTACCATGTACTTAGATAGAAAGCAACCTCAAATAAGCAGAACTTGCTACTTACGCAGACTTAGGATCCCGCAGATCAAAGTAAGTACTTAACTAGTAACTAAGACAGAAAGTAAAGCTAGCGAGAAACTGAAGTTGAGACAAAAAACTTACTCAAGTATATTCCTCCGAGGTGGATATAAAAGTGGAGTAAGACCGAGAGAACTCGAGTCCGCTCCTTTCAGCTCGGCTTTCACCAGAGCACTCACCTCACTCTCTTCCTACTCAACACAACAGTGTACAAGAGACTCTCTTCTCTAATGGATTGGTGTGTGTTACAAGAGGGGTATGGTGCTCTATTTATACTATTCTGAAGTTAGTACTGGGCTGAGCGTCAGTTGCACGCAGGTAAGTTCGTTGAGCTTGTCTTCCACACCAAGGGAGAGTAGCAGAGGCTGCCAGGTGGGGCCGGCCGGCCTCCCCTAGGCCGGCCGGCCTGGGGATGTGGCCACGTGGCCACCGCCTTTGCGTAGATGCTTTGGATCTTCTCTCAGAGTCGATGGAGGTTGCGTAGCTCCAACGGTGATAGTTAGAGGCTGGCCAGCCTCTCCTAGGTCGGCCGGCCTGGCTCTGGCTCGTCTCGGGCTTCTGTTTCTCTGGCACATCATTTTCAAGGCCCACATTGCTTCGAGTTATCTTTGGATTTGGGCTTAACTCCACTTGGTTTAAGCCTTTTGGTCTTGTCTTGTGTGATTTGCCGAGAACATGTTGGTGTGACTTAATCTTGGGCTCAAGCTACTCTTCACAGAGTTGCACACCAAAATGATGCAGGGGTAGGCCGGCCGGCCTGGCCTAGGCCGGCCGGCCTAGGGTTCACCCTGTTTTGGCTCAATTTTGTATATGTTGCTCCTGGATTCAAATAATCACCAAAACTTGTGGAACTTGTTAATGTTAGTGGAAATTATAGCAATATGGTTCTAAAAGCATGAAATCCGGAGGAATATTGGCGGTAAAATTCATCGAAATCGACCACCAACACACCCCCACACCTAGACTTTGCTCGTCCCGAGCAAAAGGAGTCGACAAAGATCTTGAGGATCAAGCAAAGTCCGGGGTTCATGAACTCAGGTATGCATAAGAATTATTTCAGAGCTTTCCTTCCATACCTCGGATTCTAGGTGGCTAACACCTTCGTGTTCACCTATTGATCTCCAGATTAAATCGATGAAGATTATGATTAGCTCTTGTTTCGCAGTACTTGGAAGATTTTTTTTTGTTTTTAAATAAATTCAAGGCATACTCTTTTTGCTCGAGTCACTCATTCTCTCGATTTTTTGTTTACAACTTCACTAATCCTTCCAACATTGCATTGAAAATGAGTATGTGGAGCTAAGTGAAGGATGTTGCATATCCTTAACATTTATATTGCAAGATCAAACCTAGTGTCTCTTAGCAGTCTAGATGTTCTTCTTATGGGTCAAGTGCAAGTGAGAAATGAGGATTTCTTTCCCATGGTGGTTTTGTATTTAGCACCATACACCTCCCCCTCCTTCTCTCTCTCTCTCTCTTTTTTGAGACAAGGCATGAATGTCATTCATCTTTTTCTTTCTTTTTAGGGGGGTGCAGCGCTGACTTGCAACCACATCTCATGGACTCAGATTGATGGACGTGTACATGAATGATCCCAAGAAGATGAAACGGTGATAAAGGGTCAGGCTCACTAAACTTCACTTACTTCGGAGCGACGGTACCTTTCCGATCCTCTAAAAGACTGGGAAACGGTGATCGGGGTCAGGCCGCCAACAGCCCTATGAAAACACCAACCCGAACGTGGTGGAATACAAAGGCCTGGTCGGAGCTGTCACCTCCGGGGCTACCACAACTATCCGTGGGGTTGGGCGCAAACTTAGGTAAGCACAAGCCTAGACACCACATCTATGCTAATGATTTCTACTCTAATCCGGTACCTAGACTAGAGCACTCGGTCGAGCGGAATTCCCGTAAGTGAAATAAAGAAAGAACTAAATTTAGGCAAATAATAAGCACCGAAATACCGAATGATAACCTAGGTGCAACTCGAGTTGAAGCATATCCATAGAGGTACAAAAGCTGAGGAGGTTCCGACAAACCCGACTCCTCCTCCTCTCTTCTACTCTCACTCTCCTCCTCTTTTCTAGATATTCAACTAGGTGGAGAACACCTAGAGGGACACTACTACAAGAATATGATGGAGAAGTTGAACCTCAAGTGTAGGTGTGTGTTGTGAGGGGTGAGGGAGGCACCATTTATAGTCCTAATAGGTCGGTTCCCAAGTGAGATAAGGGCGGGAACGTTGATAACCGCCTTCTAGAGGATAAGCATGAGCTTCCCGTCAAAACTGAGCCTGAACCGCCTCAGTAGGGGTTCGGCCCATCCATGGGTTCGACTGAACCTCGTTTGAGGCAGTTTGGGCCCATCTTTGGCCAGTGCTCTCCTTGTGGGCCCCTTGTTCAGGATTCACGATGCTTGGCCTTGGTTGGTCCGTTTACTTTGTCAAATAGGCCTCTTTTGGATGTGTAACGCAGGCAGCAATGTTCTATGTATTTCTGTTGTGTCTTCTGCGTGTTTTTATGTTATTCCCGACTTGTATCCCTGTAATCAACAATTCACCAAAGCTCGTGGAATTTGGTAGTAATAACTCCTACCACTACTGTTGATGTTCATTCTTCATGTCTTTATGTAGGCGTTGACGGCATATATTTTGTAATTAAGGACCGTCAACAATAAGCACGTGGCAGTCATGGGACTTTAGATTTGTTAATTTCTTCTCTGCCAAATTTAGGATTCCTTTTATATTGGACGAGTATCTAGATGGAACCTTGATACTGCTCAAGCAGTCAAACATGCTTTCCTTCTCTTCGTTGCTAAGAGTATAGCTGGCAGGACTTAAGTACTCTCATCCATTATATCGCTATTGTGGATGTAAGGCATCCCGTTGTTCTATACGTTGCAATTCTTGATGTGCTTCTAGTATATCTTTTGTCTTTCCGTAAACTCCCAAGAATGCTATCAGGTTGACGCAAAGATTCTTCATGAGGTGCATCACATCAATTGCATGACGAACATCTAAGACTTCCCAATATGGTAGCTCCCAAAATATAGACTTCTTCTTCCACATGGGCGCCATTCCATATTCGTTTGGAATAGGTTGGCTACCAGGTCCCTTTCCAAAAACAACTTCTAGATTTTTTACCATCTCAAAGACATCCTTACCACTACGGTGCATCGGTTTTGTTCGGTAGTCCGCTTGCCCATTGAAATGCTTGCCCTTCTTTCGTACCGGATGCTTGATGGGAAGAAATCGACGATGACCCATGTATACAACCTTCTTAGAGCGAGTCAACCATATATTATCGACATCATCTAAACAGTGTGTGCATGCTCTATATCCCTTGTTCGAATGTCCTGACAAGTTACTAAGAGCAGGCCAATCATTGATCGTTACGAACAGCAATGCTCGTAGGTTGAAGTCTTCCTGTTTGTATTCATCCCACACCCGTACACCTTCATCGCACTAGAGCAATAAGAGTTCTTCTACCAATGGTCTTAGGTACACACCAATGTCATTTCCGGGCTGCTTTGGGCCCGGGATAAGCACTGGCATCATGATGAACTTTCGTTTCATGCAGAGTCATGGTGGAAGATTGTACATGCAAAGAGTCACAGGCCAAGTGCTATGACCACTGCTCATCTCACCAAAAGGATTCCCCGTACTCAAACCGAACCTTATGTTTCTCGCATCCAATTCAAATTCAGGGTAGGTTCTATCTATTTTTCTCCATTGCGACCCATCAGCGTGGTGTCTCAACATCGAGTCTTGCTTGCGTTCCTCTTTCTGCCATCGCATCAACTTAGCATTATCTTTATTCCTAAACAGACGCTTCAACTGTGGTATTATAGGTGAGTACAACATGACCTTGGCAGGAACTCTCTTCCGGGGACGCTCCCCCTTGACATCACCAGGATCATCTTTTCTGATCTTGTAACGCAATGAACTGCATACGGGGTATGCATCCAAATTGTCGTACTCGCCTCGGTAGAGGATGAAGTCGTTGGGGCATGCATGTATCTTCTGCACTTCCAATCTTAGATGGCAAACAAGTTGTTTGGCTTCATACATTGTGGTAAGCAATTCGTTGTCCTTAGGAAGCATTTTTTTAACAAGTTTCAGTAATTCACCAAATCCCTTGTCGGATACACCATTTGTCGCCTTCCATTGCAGCAACTCCAAGGTGGTGCCAAGCTTCTTCAATCCATCTTCGCAGCCTGGGTACAACAACTTCCAGTGGTCCTCTAACATCTTCTGGAACTTCAACCTCTCCTTTTCACTCTCACAGTCTACCTGCACATTGTGCAGTGCCTGCCCCAGATCGTCGCCGAGATTATCTTCTGCTACATCTGCTTCGGGCTCTTCCATGGGAATATCGTCATCAAATGCACCAAATCCAGCATTCCCGGGAAAGTGGTCGTCAAAATCTTCTTCTTCATTATCTTCCATGGTAACTCTCTTTTCTCCATGCTTCGTCCAACAAACATACTTCTCCATAAAATCATTTACAAAAATATGGCTGTGTAGGATTCTAGAAGAGGAGTAATCCTTGTTATTCTTGCAATTAACGTACGGGCAGCACATAAAACCATTCTGCTTGTTTGCCTCAGTCACAGCCAAAAAATAATGCAGGCCTTCAATGAATTCGTTAGAACGTCGGTCAGCATTGTTGATCCATTGCCGGTCCATCTGCATTTTAAAGGAATCGATTTGAATTCTTTACGCATATCGAATAAATTAAATATATCCAACCTAAATTAATTTAAATGTAAAATAACATGAATAATTAAAAGATCTGCATTATCCATCATACAATGTAGATAATTAATTCACCATACATCATGATTATTTAAAAGGAGTACTTAATCCATTACAGAACTTGACAAAGTAAATAGTACAAATTAAAATACAGGATGATACATCCTACTCAGGGGACCTATCAACCAATGTCTTCTTAACCGCCTCCCGAAGTCTCGATACGTTACGGTCAAATTCTGCCAATTCCGACTCTTCATGTCTAGCATTATATCGAGCCATCAACTCGCGATTATCATCCGTACCGTACAACTCAACATTAAACTCACGCTGAAATTTGCGATCTGCTTTTGAAATTGTGAAGTAGTAAAACACTTTCTTAATCCAACGACGAATACGACCGCTCACAAGACCAACACGATCTTCAGGACGGAACTCAAGGGAATGTCCAGTGCGCTTCAATTGATTGTGTACCGCCGTCCGAGCGAACGCACGACACTCGAAAGCATCATGTTGCAAAGGCATTTCTAAAATGTATATATTAATTACTCTTACAATTACAATGAAAACATATACACCATTAATTACTCTAACAATTATAATGTAAATATTAATTACTCTTACAATTACAATGATCACGTTAATTACTCTTACAGATAACAATGAAAACATATACAAAACAATAATAATTACTTTCACAATTACAATTAAAATATGTACATCATTATATCCTCATATTTGAGTTTCACAGGCACTTACCATGAAGTCTGAAATGTAAACAAATTAGAGTTGCTATTGAGGCATTAGTCATCATTGTGTGTCGTGCTATGTCACAGCTCTGCCTAAGCCCTTATTCTTCATCAATCTTGTCCTCACCCTATCTACATAATGAAGGGTTTAGAAAGAGCTGTGACAGAGCAGGCACGATGTGACTAATGCCCCAATAGCAATACTAATTTATTTACATTACACACTTGCTGGTAAGTGTCTATGATCTACAATGCAAAATCACATTAACTCTCATTCAGAATAACCTGAATAAATTATTTGAAATAAATCTGTAATTAATTGAAATAAATCTTTATAACTCCTAATTATTTTGACACCCTTCCGTTTCAGGCGAACACTCTTTTCAATATCCAAAAATCATCTAGAAGAAAAAAAAAATATTTCGAAAAATGTATATGTCGTTAACCTCGACCATGCGGTGATGGCATTACCTTTTGGAGGGACACGGTGCGGTACAAGGACGTCACCAATCGGGCAGTCGCAACACCAACATTTACGGTTAATAGGAACACAGCACTTGTGCGGCAGCGTGCTCGTTGATATGCTCTCAGTGCAACAACGGCCACGCTGACTGCGCCAAATGCTGCATGCGTATCAAACGGAAGTGCTGGTGTTGCGACCGGCCGATTGGCGAAGTCCTTATAGCGCATCGTGTATCCCCGAAAGTTAGTGCCATCACCGTTGGATGGAGATTAACCACGTATAGTTGTTTTGAAATAAAAATTTTTTAAGCTTCTAGATGGTCTCAATATGAGCCTGAATAAATACATCACTAGAGTGTCAAAATAATCCATTCATAATACAAAAAATTCTATTATACTTCTTTCAGTAATTCATTAAAAAAATCAACTATCCACAATATGGTCATATATACAAGTAAATCACATGAAGTGTCTACACTCATTCTAAAAATTTCTACTATCCACATACTCTTCTAAATCTAAAAGAAAATATACTACACTCCTTTATAATATATAGCCATTTATACGAGTAAAATCACATAACACTTTGGATCAACTAAAACAAGTATACTACACTCCTTTGGATCAATTAAAACAAGTAAATCACACATATATATGCAATCTAAATGTGCAAGAAATGAGCTACACATTTTCTCTATTTCTAAAACATGAAATGAGCTACACAAACAATGGAAGAAGAGAGAAACAAGCCCCAAATCTTTAGCGCCGATGGATGGACAGGGGAATCAAAGATCTTCACAAATGTGGTGAAGAAATGAGCAAGAACCCCCCCCCCTCTCCCGAGCAAGAACAACAAGAACAAGTGAGCTGAATGGCTCGGGCAGAGGGAGAGGGAAAGGGATAAGGGGGCCAAGGAGATTTGTCCCGGTTGGAGTCACCAACCGGGATCAAAAGCCCCCCCCTTTTGTCCCGGTTGGAGCCACCAACCGGGACAAAAGGGAACTTTCCAACCGGGACAAAAAGCCCCTGTCCCCCCTGGCCCGGCTAGCCGTTGGACTCAGGACAAAAGCCAAATTTGGTCCCGGGCCCAAAAGTAGCCGGGACAATTGAGCTGGATCAAAGGCCTGTTCTGTAGTAGCGGGTGCATCTCATTATCTTGCCCGTCTCACGCATCTACTGTAGTATGTCTACATTATGAACTAGGAGAATGACTCGCGCATTTATACGACTAGCTTATGTGCATATTTAATTATAAACAACAATTCAAACTTATGCGTACTTTAAAAAAAAACTCCTGTGACCATCGTAATCTAGTAACTTAGGAAAAAAAATACATTTCCGTTGTGAAATGGAAATGGGGTTCAACCTCGATTCGAAAATGAAAAAAAAATGAAAAAAATACATAAGAAGCTAGCTGAGCAAATGCACAGGTCACCTTCCTAGTTAGTATTAATTTGTACATCTCTTGTGCACCATCCCGTTAGTTCTACCGTTGGTTTCTCTCCTCCAAGTAGAATCCCCCTCGCAGTGCGATGGCGTCCATGGCCACACCACCAAGCTAGCTCTTGCAGCCCTCCCGCACTGCTCCCGCACGCCGTGCTGCCACGAGCGGCCGCCTCTTCCGCGCATATCCCGACCCAAAGCAATAGCTCCTCACACCATCCACCGCCACAGCAGATAAGTTCAGTGCTGCTGTTCACCGCCGGTCGAACACCACCGCAGCACTGCCGTTCGCCGCCAGCCGACCCTGTGTATTTTGATCCTATCATTGCTACATCTCTACCTTCATCCTTGTAGTCTATTTTCTTTTGCACAATATTTAATGAACATGCAGGCAAGCAAAGTCTTTAATATGAAACCCTGTAGGTTAGCCACTAGTCTTTCGCAATTTTTCCTTTATTGCCATTAGACGGGAGTCTGGGTAGAGTCATACGCTTAGCTCGCTATCCTTGGGATGGATGGATGGGTTTAATTATTTAATCTTGATTAATGACTATGAAACGAAGGATATGGGTGGATGGATAGTTGTAGCAACATGGATAGGATCTGGTTTCAAGCAGAAAGAAAGGATTTGGTGCTGCAGTGCGATACGAGTGACGCATTTGGGTCGGTGACCGGTACAGGTATGTGGTATGTTGTATGAGGCGGTTGGCACCACAGTTGCCTGTTTCTGGATCTAGGACTCATAGAGCAGTTACGTTGTGAAAACATGAGTAATCACATGATCTATTATAGCTTTGGACCTGGCTAGTAGATAACGGAACCCTATGCCTTTGTCTTTCGATGGTGCGGAATAGAATTCCGTTTGGAGCGGGCTTGCACGTTGAGGAATGTTGCGGAACACCTTATATTGTGACCCCCTTGCAAGCACACCCTGTGAGTAAAGTGTACGAACCCCTACAATGGTTAAAACTGGTATATCAGCCGTACTCACGATCATGAGCGCCGCGGCCCTCTCACATTCTAGAATGGGATCATGGATGGTTATGGATTGTTGGGATGGTTTAGGTGATGAAGATATGATGCCTTACAATTGTTTATTATAGTGCAACAATTGCTTTAATGAAACATGGACATCATTTAGATAAATAGGTTGCTCAAATTATTTAATAATTAACTAAACCTTGAATAAGATGCTTTCTGCTTAGTTATTTTAACTGTGTCAGCCTTTCTTCATAATTATCCCTCATATGTATATTTACCACACTTGCGGACTGCAAATTGCCTTTTGTACGCACCATTGCCTTTCTCCCCCTTTCTGGGTATTTTGTCCCTCCATCCTTCAAAGCAAAAGATGGAGGAGACTGGGTTGAAGACTTCAGAGGTGATTCCTGATGATGGCTCGCGACTACTTTTTTGACCGACGTCCCTGTGGGAGTGTTAGACTCGCTGCTTCGAGTGTGAGGCTTTGGCCATGTATCTTCGTGATAGAGAGTGTGTCACTTTAAATATAGTTATTTATTTGTGATATGTGCATGGTTAAACACTGTAAGTTGTTATATACATGTTGATTGATCCTGGCATGTATATGATTTTATCAGGATTTATCCCTTTCAGAATCCGGCTGTGACACTTTCATATAAGAAGACTTCCGAGGAGCTCGAAAAGAGTGTGAATGCCTCAGTCACGACACAATTCAAGAAGATGGTGTCGGAGGAACCATTTACTAAGGACCAAGCAAAGTTCTTAAAATTTCTCATGGTGAAGAAGAATCCACCAGTTGTGGAGAAAGAGCTTTGACTGATTATCAGCGTGGACACTTAAAGGTTTTCAAGGAAACGCTGACAGGGCCTCTAGCTATTTTGGAAGATCCCACGAACTATTCGTCGTAGGAATTCCTGATAGTGGAAGTCGTCGAAGAACCATTTGAGATGGGGAAGCCACTTTTGAATGAGGAAAAGCTGAAAATTTGAAAACACAAATGTGGTGGTTGCACGATTGGTACATGTTTTTTTTTGGAAAAGGGAAACTTTATTGATTTCAAGAGCAATACATGTTTTTTTTGGAAAAGGGAAACTTTATTGATTTCAAGAGCAATACATCGAGGTGATACATCGTCTTGAAATTTTCCCGACCTCTGCCAAACCGACACACAGCCTAAAAAGAGTTTGTTCTTGGCAGATCAGGCCGTACACACTAATGACTATCAATCCGAAGACTAGACCGCCACCCATGTGCCCGGGCAAAAAAATCTTTGGCCACCTGCTCCAAGAAATGAGATGTTGCTACAAGCTTCTCCTGCAATGTTTGTCGCTGAAGGATAGCCCACGAACGGAGCCAGTGTTAGATAACCTGCAAAAAGGAAGATCTTTTGTTATCAAACACCACAGCGTTTCTGCATCGCCAAACAGACCAACACAGAGCTGCCGCGCCTAGAAGAACTAGTGGTTTAAACTCCTTGGGTATTCCATTAAGCCTGCTCCCAAACATACTAGTCATATTTTGTGGTTTAGGGATGCCCCAGGCCGCATAGACCGAAGCCCATACCATACGCGTGAACCGGCAATCTAAAAACAGATGTTGAATCGTTTCATTTTCATGACAGAAGCAACATTGTTGGTTTCCTTGCTAGTTCCTTTTAGCTAGATTGTCCTTTGTAAGAATGACTCCTCGCCTGAGATATCAGAGAAATATTTTTATTTTGAGTGGGGCTTTTAATTTCCATAATCTCTTATTTAGGTTGGGGATATTTTGATTGATTAGACCCAGATAATGTGATTTAACTGAAAAAACACATGTCTGGTCTAAGTTCCATTTGAAACCATCCCTTTCCTGGTTTAGTCTAACAGATGCCAGGCGTGAGGCTAAATTGTTCCACATCACCAGCTTATTCCCAAATAAATCTCTGCACCAAGATAGATTAGGAATCTGTGTACTTAATACATCAGCCACTGTATCTTGTTTTTCCCTGACTATATTGTATAGTTGTGGATATTGGTCCCGTAGAGATCTATTTCCTAGCCATATGTCTTCCCAAAATCTTACTTGCGACCCATCCTTTATTATAAAGGTTCCAAATCTTAGAAAGTCTCGTTTGACCTTCATCAAGCTTGCCCAGAAATGTAAATCTCCGCTCTTCCTATCAAAACTTACTGCCGCATATGATTGGCATCTGGTACGACAAGTCGATCTTCAGTGACCAGGATGGGCATTCGAAGCATGAAGACCTTTACCTGGATTTCACGTTTCTGCATGACTTTTTCAACCAAGATGCCATGGACCAGTACTTCATGAAAGCATGGTGCTCGCTTGTATGTACCCCAAACTGTGTATTCTCTCGTAGACAAATAGATTGTCACACTCCAATCTCATGCTTAAATATTTATGTGTTCTCAAAAAGGAGACTCTTGTGATGACGCAAAAGACAGGAGTTCAATTTCTGGATCCTTCGAGATGTCACAAGGATACCATCGAAAAGGACCCAAGCGGCACGGAGGATTACGTGACAAGATGTTTCCAGGCATGGGACGGTGTTGACTTCATTCTTCTGCCATACAAATTTGGGTACATGGAAGCATTTTCTCTAACAGGAGGATGTCTGGCCAGCTACTAACACTGTGTTCTCTACTAGTTTGTAGCTTCCATTGGAACCGAACGTGTATCCAGCTTGAGAAGAGTAGAATCATAGTATTTGACTCTTTAAGGAAGCCGCAGGAGGATTACCAGATGTGCACATATTAGCTTAGCAGGTGCAATGACTATTACATTTTAAATCAAGGGGGTAACTACTTACAGGCGATCTCATAGTTTCCACTTCTTGGGGCTTTCAAACAGTACACAAAGAAAGGTACAATGTTCGGCTGATTCTGCAAAGATCACCTCAGAGTATGGCCTTTTTTGTGGGTAAGTATAAAACCTGCACCTTACATAGAAATTACATGATTATTAAACTAATCGTGCGATTCTTTCCGAATTTTTTTAATGCTTTAGGCAGCCAGCGGAAACAAATTTGTGTGGATATTATGTATTTGCGTTATTAGAACATTCTGTTGGAGTAATGGGCTTGGCCCATTTATTCTAAAGCATTAAAAGAATTTAAAGCCCACTATTAATGCGAGGGAATCAATGTTTAATTCCGTACCGGGAATTGAGGAGGATCTCAACCGACTTAAAAGGTGGACTTCTTGTACACCACTTGTGAAGCCGGTAAGAGGAGGACGGTGAACCACACGCGCGCGCGCTCGCTCGCCTCGCCTCGCCGGGCCGGGCCGGGCCGGGCCGGGGCGCGGCGCGGCCGGACGGGCAGTGCGGGGCGGTGTGATGGCTATTTTGCCGTTGACAGCAATTAATCGTGCGATTAAACGTGCAATTAAATCTGTAATTAATGGCCATAATCCGCATCACCTAAATGACTCTGATGGTGTCCAGGTTCAACGATCCTGAGCACCTGAGTCACTATATAAAGAGTGCCATTCCCCTCATCCATCCTGCACCAGAGCACTGAGGCAACTCGGCTCCTCTCTTCTCCCTCTCCAGTTGCAACAACTGAGTTCCCCAACGCTAATTTCTGCGCGCACAGAATTAGCGTGAGCAGGCCTCCGAAACCTTGCTCGCCTTGAGATCCTGCACGGGATAGGCGGGCAATCAGGTTTTTGGGTAACGCTTTAGCGTGACTGCTCAAAAATACTAAGGCTTTGCCCGATTGTACGACTACTTCCTGGTGGACGAGCCGAACGACTACGTCGACTACATTCTGGTGGCCGAACGACTACGTCGACTACATCTTGGTGACCGTTCGTGGGACTGCACTGCGAACTTCTTCCTGCACCGATTTAGTTCGACTACTTCGACTGAGGCCAACCGAGTAGATGTCTACTCCAGTTGGTAACAGCGCAGCCAATGCCTCCGGCAACGGCCCTGCTTTAGGGTACTCCCTGAAACTTTGGTTATTTATATTGTTTATGCTTATATGTGTGATAAGTATAAACATGTTCACATGTTTTATTTTACTCCTTAAAGTCATAGAAATATTGCTAGTTTATACATTTAATTTTGGAATTAAAATATACCGAAAATTGCCTAGATTTCTAACAATCCAAAAACCTGATTATGTTAATAGGCTTTCGGTATCTAGCTTTGCTGCATCAATCAAACCATCACCTTTTGATGGTTCAAATTACAAACGTTGGCAAGAGCGGCTTATACTGTGGTTAACACTATCGAGAGTGATCCATGTGAAAGAGGGTAAGCCTGAACAATTCTCTCCAGAGGAAGGGAGTGCGTTCGATGAGGCTGATATCCTCTTTCGAGGCTTGATCATTAGTGTTCTCGGTGATAACCTGGTGGATTCTTATATCCGGCTGCCAACTGGCAAAGCTTTGTGGGATGCTCTTGAGGCTCAATATGGAGTATCTGACGCCGGGAGTGAGTTGTATATCATGGAGCAGTTCCTTGAGTACAGGATGGTCGAAGACCGTTCTGTAGTGGAACAGGCTCATGAAATACATACTCTGGCAAAAGATCTCAAAAATTGCAGTAAAGAGTCCCCATGTGTGTTACCCAATAAGTTTGTAGCTGGAGGTATAATCTCTAAGCTGCCACCTTCTTGGAGGGACTTTGCTACTTCTCTAAAACATAAGAGACAGGAGTTCACAATAGATGGACTCATAGGGACTCTTGATGTTGAGGAGAAGGCGAGAGCAAAGGACATACGTGGGAAAGGAGTTGTTGGTGCTTCAAGTGCCAATCTTGTTCAGAAGAACAACTCCCATAAGAACAAGAAAAAGCCACCGCAGAACCAACCAAAGACTAAGAAGACAACCACTTTTAAGAAGAAGAAGAAGACGGGAGCTTGCTATGTGTGTGCTAGTACGGATCACTTTGCTGCAAAGTGTCCGAACCGCAAAGGCAACGACTCCGCCAACATGGTTATTAGCGAGCCTGGAGGAACTTCGGGGTACGGTAATTTATTACCTACTGTTCTTTCAGTCTTTGGTTCACCCGAGTGGTGGGTTGACACTGGTGCTAATATTCATGTTTGTGCTGATGCTTCTTTGTTCTCTTCTTACCAGACCGGCGGGACTTCCTCCTTGCTGATGGGGAACGGATCACATGCGCGTGTTCTTGGTGTTGGTACGATAAATCTGAAGTTTACTTCGGGGAAGACCGTGCAGCTGAAGAACGTGTAGCATGTCCCCACCATCAAGAAGAATTTAGTCAGCGGCTCTCTACTGTGTAGAGATGGTTTCAAATTAGTCTTTGAGTCCAATAAATGTATCTTGTCTAAGTTTGGTACTTTTGTTGGAAAAGGTTATGAAAGCGGAGGTTTGTTCCGTCTTTCTTTGTCAGATGTTTGTAATAAAATTGCATACAATGTTATTAACGTTGATGAAACAAATGTTTGGCATTCGAGGCTTTGTCACGTTAATTTTGGTTGTATGATGCGCTTAGCTAATTTGAGCTTAATTCCAAAGTTCACTTTTGTCAAAAATTCTAAGTGTCATGTATGTGTTGAATCAAAACAAACTCGTAAGCCTCATAAGACCGCGGAGGCAAGGAGCTTGGCACCCTTAGAATTAATTCATTCCGATTTGTGCGAAATGAATGGCAGTGTTGACAAAAGGTGGTAAAAAATATTTCATGACTTTGATTGATGATAGTACTAGATTTTGTTACATCTATTTGTTGAAGTCAAAAGATGAAGCTTTACACTACTTTAAAATCTATAAAGCTGAAGTAGAAAACCAACTTGAGAGAAAGATCAAAAGAGTTAGGTTAGATCGTGGTGGCGAGTATTTCTCAAATTTATTTACTTTATTCTGCGAGGAACATGGTATTATTCATGAGAGGACGCCTCCCTATTCACCTCAGTCAAATGGGGTTGCCGAAAGAAAGAACCGCACTCTAACGGATTTGGTTAACGCCATGTTAGATACAGCGGGACTTTCCAAGGAATGGTGGGGTGAGGCTATATTGACTGCATGTCATGTCCTAAACCGTGTTCCTACAAAGAATAAAGAGATAACTCCTTTCGAGGAATGGGAGAAGAAAAGGCCAACACTGTCATACTTACGTACATGGGGTTGTTTGGCAAAAGTGAGTGTGCCAATAACCAAGAAACGTAAGCTTGGACCTAAAACTGTGGATTGTATCTTTCTAGGTTATGCTATTCACAGCGTTGGATATAGATTTTTAATAGTGAAATCTGGAGTACCTGACATGCATGTTGGTACTATAATGGAGTCCAGAGATGCTACATTTTTTGAAAACATTTTTCCCATGAGAGATGAAACAAGTTCATCTAGGCAAGAGTTCATCAAGGATGATGGCTCTGCTGAGCCGATAGAACACAATGAACATACACTTGTAGAAAATCCTGAGGAGGATAACAATGATGCTCTGAGAAAGAGCAAGAGACAAAGGACTGTAAAGTCTTTTGGTGATGATTTCATTGTATACCTCATAGATGATACACCCAGAACCATTGAAGAGGCATATTCATCTCCTGATGCTGACTATTGGAAGGAAGCAGTAAGGAGTGAGATGGATTCTATTATGTCTAATGGAACCTGGGAGGTCGTTGAACGTCCTTATGGATGTAAACCGGTTGGATGCAAGTGGGTGTTCAAGAAAAAGCTTAGGCCAGATGGTACTATTGAAAAGTACAAGGCTAGGCTTGTGGCCAAGGGTTATACACAAAAAGAAGGAGAAGATTTCTTTGACACTTATTCACCAGTTGCCCGATTGACCACAATTCGAGTGTTACTTTCCTTGGCAGCCTCTTATGGTCTTCTCGTTCATCAGATGGACGTTAAGACGGCTTTCCTCAATGGAGAGTTAGAAGAGGAGATCTATATGGATCAGCCGGATGGGTTTGTATCAAAGGGTCAAGAAGGAATGGTTTGTAAGTTGTTAAAATCTTTATATGGTCTCAAGCAAGCGCCTAAGCAGTGGCATGAAAAGTTTGATAGAACTTTGACCTCTGCCGGCTTTGTTGTGAACGAAGCTGACAGATGTGTGTACTATCGCTATGGTGGGGCTGAAGGAGTGATTTTGTGCTTGTATGTGGATGACATACTGATCTTTGGCACTAGCCTTAATGTGATTAAGGAAGTCAAAGAGTTTTTATCTCAAAATTTTGAGATGAAGGATCTGGGAGAAGCTGATGTTATCCTTAATATAAAGCTGGTAAAAGAGATCAATGGTTGGGTGATTCTTACACAGTCTCACTATGTGGAGAAGGTGTTAAGTCGCTTTGGTTATAGCGACTATAAACCTGTCTCAACACCATATGATGCCAGTTTAATTCTTAGAAAGAACAAAAGGATAATGCGAGATCAGCTGAGATATTCTCAGATCATTGGTTCATTAATGTATTTAGCGAGCGCTACAAGACCTGACATCTCGTTTGCTGTAAGCAAACTGAGCCGGTTTGTTTCAAACCCGGGAGATGATCATTGGAAGGGTCTTGAAAGAGTAATGCGCTATCTGAAGGGGACAATGAACTATGGAATTCACTACACCGGGTACCCAAGGGTACTAGAAGGGTATAGTGATTCAAATTGGATTTCTGATGCTGATGAGATAAAGGCCACAAGTGGATATGTGTTTACACTTGGTGGTGGAGCTGTTTCCTGGAAGTCTTGCAAGCAGACCATCTTAACGAGGTCGACTATGGAAGCAGAACTCACAGCATTAGATACCGCCACTGTTGAGGCTGAGTGGCTTCGTGAGCTCCTTATGGACTTGCCGATAGTTGAAAAACCGTTACCGGCAATCCTAATGAACTGTGACAATCAAACGGTAATTGTCAAGGTGAATAGTTCAAAGGATAACATGAAGTCATCTAGACATGTGAAAAGGCGGTTGAAATCTGTCAGAAAATTGAGAAACTCCGGAGTTATAGCCCTGGACTATGTTCAGACGGCTAAAAATCTGGCAGATCAGTTTACAAAGGGTCTTTCACGAAATGTGATAGACAATGCATCTATGGAATTGGGCTTGAGACCCACGTGAGTCATTCTATAGTGGAAACCTGTCCTATGTGATCGGAGATCCCGTGAATTAGGATGGTGAAACAAACTAAAGTCTGACTGTGAGAAGAGAACCTTTGTGAAAAGGGCTCATTCCGTGTATAAGGTGCATTTCTCTTCTAATCTGTATGGTAGGTTGGTCTATACCTTAATGTGTGCCAGGTGGTTTCTTTTAAACAAATGAGTTGTTTTCTTGAAACAAAGATGTTGTCCTACAGAACATCTGAAAGGAACACACCTATATGAGTTTGACCACTGGTCATGGTCTATGAGAATTGGGTATTCTCTAGAAACTCATGAAGGGCCTGGAGTATGACTTATAAGCTCCAAACCGCGGGGATGCTTTTGCAGCCTAGTACCAGTGTAGGGCTCTGGTCAAACTTGTTTGCACAAAACTGGCAATTCAAGGCATAGTCCATTGCACAGTTGTGAATAAGTGTAGCCTTTGTCCTAGATGGAAGTTCAACTTAACAGTCTCTGTCGAATACTGGTATATCAATGAGAGAATGAGGGTATTTCTAGTGTGGCTTGAATTTCTTGGTGGGGATTGTTGGAGTAATGGGCTTGGCCCATTTATTCTAAAGCATTAAAAGAATTTAAAGCCCACTATTAATGCGAGGGAATCAATGTTTAATTCCGTACCGGGAATTGAGGAGGATCTCAACCGACTTAAAAGGTGGACTTCTTGTACACCACTTGTGAAGCCGGTAAGAGGAGGACGGTGAACCACACGCGCGCGCGCGCTCGCTCGCCTCGCCGAGCCGGGCCGTGGCCGTGGCCGTGGCCGTGGCCGAGGCCGAGGCCGAGGCGAGGCGCGGCGCGGCGCGGCACGGCCGGTCGGACGGGCGGTGCGGTGCGGTGCGGTGCGGCGTGGCGCGGTGCGATGTGATGGCTATTTTGCCGTTGACAGCAATTAATCGTGCGATTAAACGTGCAATTAAATCTGTAATTAATGGCCATAACCGCATCACCTAAATGACTCTGATGGTGTCCAGGTTCAACGATCCTGAGCACCTGAGTCACTATATAAAGAGTGCCATTCCCCTCATCCATCCTGCACCAGAGCACTGAGGCAACTCGGCTCCTCTCTTCTCCTTCTCCAGTTGCAACAACTGAGTTCCCCAACGCTAATTTCTGCGCGCACAGAATTAGCGTGAGCAGGCCTCCGAAACCTTGCTCGCCTTGAGATCCTGCACGGGATAGGCGGGCAATCAGGTTTTTGGGTAACGCTTTAGCGTGACTGCTCAAAAATACTAAGGCTTGGCCCGATTGTACGACTACTTCCTGGTGGACGAGCCGAACGACTACGTCGACTACATTCTGGTGGCCGAACGACTACGTCGACTACATCTTGGTGACCGTTCGTGGGACTGCACTGCGAACTTCTTCCTGCACCGATTTAGTTCGACTACTTCGACTGAGGCCAACCGAGTAGATGTCTACTCCAGTTGGTAACAGCGCAGCTAATGCCTCCGGCAACGGCCCCGCTTTAGGGTACTCCCTGAAACTTTGGTTATTTATATTGTTTATGCTTATATGTGTGATAAGTATAAACATGTTCACATGTTTTATTTTACTCCTTAAAGTCATAGAAATATTGCTAGTTTATACATTTAATTTTGGAATTAAAATATACCGAAAATTGCCTAGATTTCTAACAATCCAAAAACCTGATTATGTTAATAGGCTTTCGGTATCTAGCTTTGCTGCATCAATCAAACCATCACCTTTTGATGGTTCAAATTACAAACGTTGGCAAGAGCGGCTTATACTGTGGTTAACACTATCGAGAGTGATCCATGTGAAAGAGGGTAAGCCTGAACAATTCTCTCCAGAGGAAGGGAGTGCGTTCGATGAGGCTGATATCCTCTTTCGAGGCTTGATCATTAGTGTTCTCGGTGATAACCTGGTGGATTCTTATATCCGGCTGCCAACTGGCAAAGCTTTGTGGGATGCTCTTGAGGCTCAATATGGAGTATCTGACGCCGGGAGTGAGTTGTATATCATGGAGCAGTTCCTTGAGTACAGGATGGTCGAAGACCGTTCTGTAGTGGAACAGGCTCATGAAATACATACTCTGGCAAAAGATCTCAAAAATTGCAGTAAAGAGTCCCCATGTGTGTTACCCAATAAGTTTGTAGCTGGAGGTATAATCTCTAAGCTGCCACCTTCTTGGAGGGACTTTGCTACTTCTCTAAAACATAAGAGACAGGAGTTCACAATAGATGGACTCATAGGGACTCTTGATGTTGAGGAGAAGGCGAGAGCAAAGGACATACGTGGGAAAGGAGTTGTTGGTGCTTCAAGTGCCAATCTTGTTCAGAAGAACAACTCCCATAAGAACAAGAAAAAGCCACCGCAGAACCAACCAAAGACTAAGAAGACAACCACTTTTAAGAAGAAGAAGAAGACGGGAGCTTGCTATGTGTGTGCTAGTACGGATCACTTTGCTGCAAAGTGTCCGAACCGCAAAGGCAACGACTCCGCCAACATGGTTATTAGCGAGCCTGGAGGAACTTCGGGGTACGGTAATTTATTACCTACTGTTCTTTCAGTCTTTGGTTCACCCGAGTGGTGGGTTGACACTGGTGCTAATATTCATGTTTGTGCTGATGCTTCTTTGTTCTCTTCTTACCAGACCGGCGGGACTTCCTCCTTGCTGATGGGGAACGGATCACATGCGCGTGTTCTTGGTGTTGGTACGATAAATCTGAAGTTTACTTCGGGGAAGACCGTGCAGCTGAAGAACGTGTAGCATGTCCCCACCATCAAGAAGAATTTAGTCAGCGGCTCTCTACTGTGTAGAGATGGTTTCAAATTAGTCTTTGAGTCCAATAAATGTATCTTGTCTAAGTTTGGTACTTTTGTTGGAAAAGGTTATGAAAGCGGAGGTTTGTTCCGTCTTTCTTTGTCAGATGTTTGTAATAAAATTGCATACAATGTTATTAACGTTGATGAAACAAATGTTTGGCATTCGAGGCTTTGTCACGTTAATTTTGGTTGTATGATGCGCTTAGCTAATTTGAGCTTAATTCCAAAGTTCACTTTTGTCAAAAATTCTAAGTGTCATGTATGTGTTGAATCAAAACAAACTCGTAAGCCTCATAAGACCGTGGAGGCAAGGAGCTTGGCACCCTTAGAATTAATTCATTCCGATTTGTGCGAAATGAATGGAGTGTTGACAAAAGGTGGTAAAAAATATTTCATGACTTTGATTGATGATAGTACTAGATTTTGTTACATCTATTTGTTGAAGTCAAAAGATAAAGCTTTACACTACTTTAAAATCTATAAAGCTGAAGTAGAAAACCAACTTGAGAGAAAGATCAAAAGAGTTAGGTTAGATCGTGGTGGCGAGTATTTCTCAAATTTATTTACTTTATTCTGCGAGGAACATGGTATTATTCATGAGAGGACGCCTACCTATTCACCTCAGTCAAATGGGGTTGCCGAAAGAAAGAACCGCACTCTAACGGATTTGGTTAACGCCATGTTAGATACAGCGGGACTTTCCAAGGAATGGTGGGGTGAGGCTATATTGACTGCATGTCATGTCCTAAACCGTGTTCCTACAAAGAATAAAGAGATAACTCCTTTCGAGGAATGGGAGAAGAAAAGGCCAACACTGTCATACTTACGTACATGGGGTTGTTTGGCAAAAGTGAGTGTGCCAATAACCAAGAAACGTAAGCTTGGACCTAAAACTGTGGATTGTATCTTTCTAGGTTATGCTATTCACAGCGTTGGATATAGATTTTTAATAGTGAAATCTGGAGTACCTGACATGCATGTTGGTACTATAATGGAGTCCAGAGATGCTACATTTTTTGAAAATATTTTTCCCATGAGAGATGAAACAAGTTCATCTAGGCAAGAGTTCATCAAGGATGATGGCTCTGCTGAGCCGATAGAACACAATGAACATACACTTGTAGAAAATCCTGAGGAGGATAACAATGATGCTCTGAGAAAGAGCAAGAGACAAAGGACTGTAAAGTCTTTTGGTGATGATTTCATTGTATACCTCATAGATGATATACCCAGAACCATTGAAGAGGCATATTCATCTCCTGATGCTGACTATTGGAAGGAAGCAGTAAGGAGTGAGATGGATTCTATTATGTCTAATGGAACCTGGGAGGTCGTTGAACGTCCTTATGGATGTAAACCGGTTGGATGCAAGTGGGTGTTCAAGAAAAAGCTTAGGCCAGATGGTACTATTGAAAAGTACAAGGCTAGGCTTGTGGCCAAGGGTTATACACAAAAAGAAGGAGAAGATTTCTTTGACACTTATTCACCAGTTGCCCGATTGACCACAATTCGAGTGTTACTTTCCTTGGCAGCCTCTTATAGTCTTCTCGTTCATCAGATGGACGTTAAGACGGCTTTCCTCAATGGAGAGTTAGAAGAGGAGATCTATATGGATCAGCCGGATGGGTTTGTATCAAAGGGTCAAGAAGGAATGGTTTGTAAGTTGTTAAAATCTTTATATGGTCTCAAGCAAGCGCCTAAGCAGTGGCATGAAAAGTTTGATAGAACTTTGACCTCTGCCGGCTTTGTTGTGAACGAAGCTGACAGATGTGTGTACTATCGCTATGGTGGGGCTGAAGGAGTGATTTTGTGCTTGTATGTGGATGACATATTGATCTTTGGCACTAGCCTTAATGTGATTAAGGAAGTCAAAGAGTTTTTATCTCAAAATTTTGAGATGAAGGATCTGGGAGAAGCTGATGTTATCCTTAATATAAAGCTGGTAAAAGAGATCAATGGTGGGGTGATTCTTACACAGTCTCACTATGTGGAGAAGGTGTTAAGTCGCTTTGGTTATAGCGACTATAAACCTGTCTCAACACCATATGATGCCAGTTTAATTCTTAGAAAGAACAAAAGGATAATGCGAGATCAGCTGAGATATTCTCAGATCATTGGTTCATTAATGTATTTAGCGAGCGCTACAAGACCTGACATCTCGTTTGCTGTAAGCAAACTGAGCCGGTTTGTTTCAAACCCGGGAGATGATCATTGGAAGGGTCTTGAAAGAGTAATGCGCTATCTGAAGGGGACAATGAACTATGGAATTCACTACACCGGGTACCCAAGGGTACTAGAAGGGTATAGTGATTCAAATTGGATTTCTGATGCTGATGAGATAAAGGCCACAAGTGGATATGTGTTTACACTTGGTGGTGGAGCTGTTTCCTGGAAGTCTTGCAAGCAGACCATCTTAACGAGGTCGACTATGGAAGCAGAACTCACAGCATTAGATACCGCCACTGTTGAGGCTGAGTGGCTTCGTGAGCTCCTTATGGACTTGCCGATAGTTGAAAAACCGTTACCGGCAATCCTAATGAACTGTGACAATCAAACGGTAATTGTCAAGGTGAATAGTTCAAAGGATAACATGAAGTCATCTAGACATGTGAAAAGGCGGTTGAAATCTGTCAGAAAATTGAGAAACTCCGGAGTTATAGCCCTGGACTATGTTCAGACGGCTAAAAATCTGGCAGATCAGTTTACAAAGGGTCTTTCACGAAATGTGATAGACAATGCATCTATGGAATTGGGTTTGAGACCCACGTGAGTCATTCTATAGTGGAAACCTGTCCTATGTGATCGGAGATCCCGTGAATTAGGATGGTGAAACAAACTAAAGTCTGACTGTGAGAAGAGAACCTTTGTGAAAAGGGCTCATTCCGTGTATAAGGTGCATTTCTCTTCTAATCTGTATGGCAGGTTGGTCTATACCTTAATGTGTGCCAGGTGGTTTCTTTTAAACAAATGAGTTGTTTTCTTGAAACAAAGATGTTGTCCTACAGAACATCTGAAAGGAACACACCTATATGAGTTTGACCACTGGTCATGGTCTATGAGAATTGGGTATTCTCTAGAAACTCATGAAGGGCCTGGAGTATGACTTATAAGCTCCAAACCGCGGGGATGCTTTTGCAGCCTAGTACCAGTGTAGGGCTCTGGTCAAACTTGTTTGCACAAAACTGGCAATTCAAGGCATAGTCCATTGCACAGTTGTGAATAAGTGTAGCCTTTGTCCTAGATGGAAGTTCAACTTAACAGTCTCTGTCGAATACTGGTATATCAATGAGAGAATGAGGGTATTTCTAGTGTGGCTTGAATTTCTTGGTGGGGATTGTTGGAGTAATGGGCTTGGCCCATTTATTCTAAAGCATTAAAAGAATTTAAAGCCCACTATTAATGCGAGGGAATCAATGTTTAATTCCGTACCGGGAATTGAGGAGGATCTCAACCGACTTAAAAGGTGGACTTCTTGTACACCACTTGTGAAGCCGGTAAGAGGAGGACGGTGAACCACACGCGCGCGCGCGCTCGCTCGCCTCGCCGAGCCGGGCCGTGGCCGTGGCCGTGGCCGTGGCCGTGGCCGAGGCCGAGGCCGAGGCGAGGCGCGGCGCGGCGCGGCACGGCCGGCCGGACGGGCGGTGCGGTGCGGTGCGGTGCGGCGTGGCGCGGTGCGATGTGATGGCTATTTTGCCGTTGACAGCAATTAATCGTGCGATTAAATGTGCAATTAAATCTGTAATTAATGGCCATAACCGCATCACCTAAATGACTCTGATGGTGTCCAGGTTCAACGATCCTGAGCACCTGAGTCACTATATAAAGAGTGACATTCCCCTCATCCATCCTGCACCAGAGCACTGAGGCAACTCGGCTCCTCTCTTCTCCCTCTCCAGTTGCAACAACTGAGTTCCCCAACGCTAATTTCTGCGCGCACAGAATTAGCGTGAGCAGGCCTCCGAAACCTTGCTCGCCTTGAGATCCTGCACGGGATAGGCGGGCAATCAGGTTTTTGGGTAACGCTTTAGCGTGACTGCTCAAAAATACTAAGGCTTTGCCCGATTGTACGACTACTTCCTGGTGGACGAGCCGAACGACTACGTCGACTACATTCTGGTGGCCGAACGACTACGTCGACTACATCTTGGTGACCGTTCGTGGGACTGCACTGCGAACTTCTTCCTGCACCGATTTAGTTCGACTACTTCGACTGAGGCCAACCGAGTAGATGTCTACTCCAGTTGGTAACAGCGCAGCCAATGCCTCCGGCAACAGCCCCGCTTTAGGGTACTCCCTGAAACTTTGGTTATTTATATTGTTTATGCTTATATGTGTGATAAGTATAAACATGTTCACATGTTTTATTTTACTCCTTAAAGTCATAGAAATATTTCTAGTTTATACATTTAATTTTGGAATTAAAATATACCGAAAATTGCCTAGATTTCTAACACATTCTGTAAACAGAGTGTGGATGTTCAAAACATGAAGGTAATAAGTAATCAGGATCCAACTAGTTCATAATGTTTATGTTAGAAGTGTAACTAATATTTCGATATCTATCTTCCAAATTAAACACAACGATTAAAAGTTGAGACAAGTTTTTTTAAATAATATTATTTTAATAGTTAATCGCAAAAATAAATGCCGATTTGAAAAAATTGCAGAAATAGCAGCCTGTCGGCTGTTGGACGGCCGACAGGCCTGTTATCGGCTCTTGCACGGCCGATAAGGACCTGTCGGCCCTTGAAGAGCCAACTAGTGTTGGCCACGTCAGTGCCGCCCGTGGGGCGAGCTGCCAGCGAGGTGCCAGCGAGGTCTGTCGGCAACATAGGTGCCAGTCGGCCCTTGGATGGCCGATAGGCCCTATCGGCCCGATAAGGCCTCTTATTGTCCGTTGGAAGGCCGACAGGCCTGTCGGCCATTTAACCCCGCCGTTTCACCTTCCCCCGCCCCATTCACCGCCGCCCACGCGTCCCGCGCCTCGCCGCCGCCGCCTCGCCCTCCCGCGCCTCGCCGCCGCCGCCTCCGGCGCACCGCGTCTGGCCGCCGCCCCCTCCCAGAGCCGCGCGCGGCGGCGGCCGTCGCCGCCGAGGGTGTGAAGGGGCCGGCGGCGGTGGCTAGTCCCGCACCGGCCGGCCGCGCCCAGTAAGTTTTTTTAAAATATTTAATTATGTATTGTTTTATTATATTCTTTTTATAATTATGGTCTTATTTGATTAAGGATCTTTTATTGCAGTTAGATTTAAGTAATAAAACTACCTGGTTGTTCGTTTGTATTATACTACTAATGTTTAATTTGTAGCCTAGTAGTTTAATGTTTGAATATTATAATTTTGTAAATATGTTTTTTTGTATCCGGTAGTAAGTAAATCATGATTATGTAAGGAATTTTATTGACTATTTAATATATATTAGAAAGAAATATAGTGTAGGTATTTTTAAATTGTCAGAATACAAAAACAGTATTAATGCACAATTTTAGTTAATTAACTTGGAATTTTTACTTACAAAATATTAGAAATATAAGGTATTGTTTGAACGTTAGAATGCATTGATGTAGATTTAAATGAATTGAAAAAATTTGCAAAGAGATTTGAATTTCGGACCCAAATTGCACCAGTAAGATTTTTAGTTTAAATAAAATACAAATAATTTGATGTGTCGTATAACGTCAGATTCGTAATGCATTACCAGGGATGAATTCGGAACTAGTAAATATCAGAGTTCATCATGGCAATGGATTCATCAATTATTGTGATTCGGGGGTAGATTTAAGTCAGTTTCAGTATGTAGATACAACTGTGAGCAATCCGTTACACATGAGACATGGAGATATGTTAGGTTGGGTGCATAATTTCCTGCAAGTTGACCTAAGTCAGTGGAGGATCAAAGTTTCTGGTGTAGTTCCAAGGCAGCGTGAGCATGGTTGGCGCTGGGAATTCTACAAGATGAGGAACTCGAAATGTTGGCGTGGATTTGTCCATATGGCTAAGACCACAATGAAATTCCCTCTTGTTGTGCTTGTTCAGCAAGAACTGGCAAACGTAACTCCAGGAGAGAGTAGCATGAGCCATGCCGTTGCTGCAACAGAGGAGGTGCCTGAAACCGATTGGCCGCATGAAAATGTTACTGCAGAGGAGGTGGAGGTGCAGCCTGTGGTCGAACAACAAGTTGAGTATGAAATTGAAGGAATTGGCGGTGACGTTACTGCTGATCAGGGCGAGGTGGATGAGGTGATTGGTGATGAAATGGAGGTAGATGACGAGGAGTACAGAACCTTTGTTGCAGGTCGAGATACTTGACTATTTGACAATGATGATACCATTCCTGAGGATTGGGGCAACTTTGACGTGGATGGGCTCACGGTTAATGATGGTCATGATAGTAACTGGGTGTACAATCAAATTGAGATGCAAAGTGAACAACTGTTTCACGATAAGAAGCACCTGCAACATGCAGTTAAGAAATGGTCTTTCATGGAAAAGAAACCATTCAAGGTGGTTATTTCCAATCCAACCATGTATCATGTCAAGTGCCTATCCCCTGGGTGCTCATGGCGGGTTCATGGTTACCTGCCGAAGGGGGAGAACAACTTTGTGGCTTCGATCATCGTTAGGCACTCGTGCAAACTTTCAGAAACCGTTGTGAAGCATAGAAACATGACAGCTGAGTTTGTGGCCACTGTGATGTACGGAGAAATTGTGAAAAAGACTTGTATATCTCCATTTCAGATCATGCTTGCAATTTCAAATAGATTCTCATATGAAATATCATATGACATGGCATGGCGAGCAAAGCAGAAGGCGCTTGAGTGGAGGTTTGGCTCGTACAAGGATTCGTTCCACCACCTACCACATCTATTGGCACTACTACAGAGTAGGAATCCAGGAACTATAATTGATATTGATGACTATCAGGATGCAAATGGTGACAGGGTGCTTAGGCATGCCTTCTGGTCCTTTGGGTGCATGATTGAAGCTTTCAAACACTGCAGACCAGTTCTCTGTGTGGATGTAACATTTCTGACTGGAATGTATAAGGGGCAGCTGCTCACCTGCATTGGGGTCGACACAAATGACAAGGTTATTCCGATTGCCTTTGCTTTTGTGGAATCTGAGAATGTTGAAAGCTGGTTGTGGTTTCTTTCACTCATCAAGCGGGCCGTGGTTTGTGAGAGGCCTAACGTGTGTGTCCTCCATGATCGCCACAAGGGTATATTGTCAGCTATCAAGAAACTGCAGAAAGGTCGCAACGTTGATGTTTCGTGGCCAGACCTACATAGTCGATGGTGCATGAGGCATTTGGCTGCGAATTTTTACTCCCAGTTTAGAAGCAAGCGGCTGGAGGATCTCTTCAAGAAACTGTGTAAACAAAATCAGCGATGCAAGTTTGATGAAATATGGGCCCTTCTTGATAAGCTTACTACGAGTCATATGGAGGAGGTTCGTAAGAAACCAGTTGTGGCACGAGAAGAGGAGCCGCGTGGTTTAGATCCTATCGAGGGTGAGCCTGCACGCATGACAAGGAGCCATAAAGGGGGGAGATCAGTGAAATGCTTCTCTGTGTGGATAAAAAATGAGCCCCTTGAGAAATGGGCATTGATTGCGGATACTGATGGATCGAGGTATGGAATTATGACAACAAATCTGGCTGAGGTGTATAACTGGGTACTTAAGGCATGCCGCTCCCTTCCCTTGACCGCCATTGTCGACTGCATTCTTTGTGGAACAGTGGCATATCTTCGAGAACGATTTCAGCAAGCCGCACTTGTTGTGCGAGATCCTCAAATGGTGTACTGCAGTAAAATGACAGAGATAATAGATAAAATAAGTGCCAAGGGAGCTCTGCATCGAGTGCATTTCATGGGCAACCAAGATTATTTCTTTGAGGTGTCGGTGCGTGACAAGGGGGACGTTGGAATGGGCAGTTCTACGGTAACAATGGAATGCCAGCTTTGGCCAGAAACGAACACGTGCGTGTGCTCTTGCAACAAACCGAAACTGCTGCATTTGCCTTGTTCACATGTCTACGCTGCTCGTGGCAAGGCAGGAATTACAGGGACCTACGTGTCCCCGTATTTTCTGAAGGAGGCAGTAATGGCTACTTGGAGTGGCGAACTCCATGGCTGGAGGGCGCTAGCTGATTTTACAAAACCTCCGCTCAATGGGGCAGATTGGATTCCTGATCCGGAAACTAAGATCATTCACCGGGGTCGTCGGAAGAGTCGTCATATTAGAAACGATATGGACGCAAAAGAGGCTACAGGTGGTGAGAAATATTGCTTAGCATGCGGTGGAGGACACCTCCGCAAGGATTGTGAAAGCTATCCAATCCATAGGAATGCAGACGGCACGACAGAAAGACTTGTTCCACAACGCAAATCTAAGAAGAATTAGGTAGAAGGGCTATGGTTGTCTAGGTGTAATATTTATTTGTTTTTCCTGTAATGTAATGATAATCCTATGAACTATGTATTGTAATATTTTTTTAAGCAAGTGTTGTACTGTTGGACGAAAATGTGTCTGCGTGTAATGGTAATCCGATGAACTATGTCTTGTACTATTTTATTGTAATATTGTTTTATGTAAGTTTTAGGTGTGTAATGTAATTTTATTTTCGTATTAGTCTTTGGTGAGCTCACTTATTTCATTTACATATGTAATGATTTCTTACATTCAATGCGCATTTTGTAGGTATGGCTAACTTTCAGCTGCTCGATCCGGTGATTGACGCGAAGCACCGTTCGCGTTTGGTGGATGGACAGATTCCACCCCCTCTGAGGTTACAGATGCACGACGAGTGTTGGTGGCTTGACGCCCGTTGGACCCCTAAGTACGCTATATAAGTTGTGCAGCTAATTTTGTAAGTTTGTTCTTGATTCATGTGGCTAACTATTATATTTTCGTCTCATAGGTTGCGTGCGTCCGGTTTGCTCCCGCTGTGTTTTGGTGGAGCCGACATGGGGGGCGGCCTTCGATTTCCTGTGGACCGTGCTCTGTTGTCTGCCTTGGTGGATCGTTGGCGTCCAGAGACTCACACGTTCCACCTTCCAGTTGGAGAGATGGTGGTCACCCTCCTGGACGTCTCCTTGCTTCTTGGTTTGCCACTCGTTGGCCGAGCCGTTGCTGCCCGAGCTGTTGACCCAGACTGGAGGCAGGTGATCTTGCAGCGGTTCGATGGAGTTATCCCACCGGTTGAGGACCAGCCGGCTCAGGTCGGCTTTACTGACAACCATGGACCGACAAAGGTTTGGCTGCTGCAGTTCACGGCGGAGCACCTTGCTGAGGGCGCGGAGGACTGGAGGGTTAGGAGGCACCTGGAGGCATACCTATTGTGGCTGTTCGGATGGGTGTTGTTTACGAGCTCGCACCACGACAGCGTCGACAAGCACTTGATCTGGTATGCTCAGTAGATTGCGGACGCTCCTTTGGACGACGTTCCTCAGTTCAGTTGGGGGTCCACGAAGTCTGTCTTTGCTTGCTACCGTGACCAGCTCCACTGGTTCACGAAGTAGAGTTTGGTTTTCGATATCTTTGTCGAGCCGTACTGTGTGCACTGAGTCTTTCGCCAGCTTGGGGTGCGCCAGGAGTTCCCACAGCCACGTCAGCCTCTCGATCGTTCTTCACACATGTAAGTACTTGTGTAAATTGCACTTCATTTGGTTCACGAGATGAATACAATATGCTCATTTGTTTTACATGTGCAGGCTAACAAGGAAAGAGCAGGGTGTTGCCTATGAGGCAACTTAGGCTACAAAGATACAGCCATTAGCGGAGCAGTGGCTGCAGGCAGCCGACGATGTCCACCCGACGCAGCTTGCATACGACGAGGCCATAGCACAGGTCGACTCTAGTGCGCGCCACCCGCACGACTTCACCGGCACGTGCTCCTGGTCCGTCGACTGCTAGTGCGCCGTCCACCGCAGCAGGACCTTCAGCAGTCCACTCCACGGGGGCCACCACGGCTACTGTGGCAGTAGGTAAGGAGTAACCTAGCTCGTATAGTAAGTTCTATTTAATTCATATGTATCTTATTTATAATTATTGTATTCGCAGCGGTCGAGGAAGTTTCAGGCAGCATGGACAGTTTCTACGTGCTGGATCGATACATCTGGCCGCAGGAGGACCTACTCGAGACCTGGCAGATGTCTGGAGCCCCCACGCTGACACAGTCGACCCAGGACGACCCAGCCCAGTCCACTCCACTTCTGCCCCTGGAGCCACGTACTCACAAGGCAGCAGACCGTTTCACATTTCCGTCTGATCAGATTGTTAGGAAGAAACCGAAGAAGTAGGTTTAGCACATTGCAGTTGTACTCCATATTATGTTTTAGTTGTCTTATTTTGCTTCTCGACAGTTGTGTATGATGATTGTGTATCCCACGCCGTGACGCTCCTGGATGCCATGTCAGGTTGCATCGGATTCTTCTGCACCCCCACTCGTTCACTGTGTGTTCATGTGCTCATACGTCAATTGAGTGTTGTGCGCTTTTCAGGTTGCGTGAACCATGCCTATAGACCATCTACCTCCATCTATAAAAGGGGATATGACCCCATCACATAGGAAACCACTCCACATCCCCGCATTACCACCATGTCTTCCTCTGGTTCCACCTATATTCCGTGGAACAAGATTAGAGAACATGTACCTCAAGGAGTGCAGGTTCCAATGTGCTTCTGCGGTTCATTGTGCAAGCTGATGGAGTCCAAAGTTTTGGGCGATGACTTCAACATGAGGTTCTTCATGTGTGACAACTACGAGGACAACCCGCCAAAGCGCTACGGCAAGGACAAACCCAAGGTACCACCTCGAACTATCTGGTTTGCGCCTTCAGAGTACAGTAAGTTAAATCTAACTCGGTTTGAAAATAGAGTCCACCACCTCTTTGTGATTTCATACAGTGGCTGGACACGGAGCAATCCCCGGAAGCTAAGCAACACGTTGAGCGCGAAGCAAGCTGGGCTGCGGAAAGGTGGCAGCGAAGAAAGATCAAGAAGAGATCCAGAAGAGGTTCGCAGATGTGGAACATCGGTAGGCGGAGGAGCGTGAAGCTGATAGGGAGAGGAAGCGAGAGAGGGGCCGCCGTGCGAAGGAGGCGGGCCCCGAGGCTATTAGGAAGGGGAAGTATTCTCGGTGCACTCAGTAGATCAGTATAGTTTAATCTCCGCATTTCAGATTCCCTAAGGCAAGTTAGGTGTAGTTCGAACACGACGTTAGCGTGTTCCATGCACATGCCAGTGCAATTTGTTTTGTAATTTCAATGTCTAATTAATCAGCATGTGTACTTTGTACTACAATCAGTGAGTTCTCCGCGAGCTGAAAGTTTTTAATCACCTCTAACGTACTTATAGACTTTTATTTGTTCGTTACATTATTCTTCTCAATTTTCAAACCAAAATCAAAGGAAAAGCCACACTCCACACATTCAACACAAACAAAGTAGTCTTTACATAATTCAACGCGCACAATACATGAAATGGCATGTGAGGACCTGTTGAAAGCAACGGCAACGAGGTCCAAGACTAAACCTAACATGCCTTAGGTAATTCTAACAAACAACAATACATAGGCAGCCAGAAGAGCCTTCCGAAAACAAACACGCAACATATTGATCGGGAAGGAACATAACTTATTCTGACAGCACGATTCATCCGAATGAAACGGAGCAGTACAACATCCATCATTCACTGCCAGTACCCTTTTCACGTCGCCCCCCCCTCCCCCCATTCCGCTTTCTCGCGCTCGCACTTGCGTACATCATCATCCATCTTCTTGAACCATGCCATATATTGCTGATCACGACGAGTGATCCACGTGTCAATCCACTTATGGAAATGACACCAATGAGTGTGCGTCTCATCACCAGCGTGCTTTCATAAACAAGAAACGAAACAAATTTATTATAAATCACAAAAACACTAGACAAACATATTTAAAAAATAGATCTATACCTGTGATATTGCACCTGCTTTTTCGACTTCCTCGATATTCTTACAAGACCAATACCTCTGGCCAAAAGTCTTATAATCACGAGATATGTTCGGAACACAACGCATCTGAAAATAGCAATAGGGTGGCTCTACACCTTTCGGCCATACCTTTCAATTTGTAATACATCTATTTAGATAGTTAGGAAGGCCTCCTAAATGAGCCTCCATTTCCCGACGCAAAGCTGCCCTAAATGAGGAGCTCATAACGGTTTGTTTGTGCTAACTAAAAATATGTGGAAGGTAAGTTGCCTGCCTGTGCTCTCGGCAACCACATCCTCGCCTTTTATACACGCAGGGCTGCCTGCATCGTCCTTTCAAAAAGCGAGGGACCTAGTCACAGTGTCTATCATTTAGCATTCACAGTGATGTTTCACGTCAACAGTTGAAGCACTTTAAGCACAGACATGACCTCTCATTGCTCCACACTGCTCCACACTTCTGCACTCGCACGCTCCACACCGCTCACTGCTCGTACTTTAAACACGGACATGACCTCTCACTGCTCTAGACTTCTGCACTCGCACGCCAGGAAAAGTCATCTCCGTTCACTGCGCCACACTACTGGACTCGCACGCCAGGACAGACAAGGCAATCAATTAGCGTCCTTTCAATGTCAACTTATGTCACTTCACTTCATAGTCGAATCCAATGCACGATTAGCACGATTAAATGAGGCTGACGCAGCTTTGCAGTGGGATATGACAACTCTATGAGTCATATGTCGGCCACAACGTCTACTACAACTCGTATACAATTTATTCGCTCATTACATTATTCTTCTCAATTTTTCAAACCAAAATCAAACGACAAAAGCACACTTCACACATTCAACACAAACAAAGTACTGCTTTACATAATTCAACGCGCACAACACATGAAATGGCATGTGAGGACCTGTTGAAAACAACGGTAACGAAGTCCTGAACTAAACCTAACATGCCTTAGGTAATTCTAACAAACAACAATTACTAACACAACATCGGGCGAACACGATATGTAACTCCTAATAGTTCTCCCACTTAGCAAATTGTGTCGAACCGTCTCCATAGTATCCTCCCGTAGCAGGAGGTGCTGGCGGTGCCGGCGGAACCGGAGGCCCATTGTTGTTGTGACACGGGCACTTGCAATATGGATTAGTGCATGGTTCCTTCGGTGGACTGGCACCTTTATTCTCATCTTTCTCCTCTTCATTGTTGCCGCTGCTTATTTCCATTTCTAAATCGAAGATACGATTCTGCAGATAATAGATGTACTCCGCGTGAGGATGAATTTGGGAAGGATCGACCCATCTTACGAACCCGCAGTTCTCTGGAGCATTGGATGCTTGAAACATAAAATGTAGTGTAAATCATACAATACATATTAAACATATAGAACACACCCTTAGTACTCAAAATTACTAAAGCTCGAGGGCACTTGAAGAAATGACGACCTCCATCCTTTCCCTCGGCGCACATCTGCACTAAGCAATCCTCACCATGCATGCATTTTGGCCAATCTTCTCTACGGTTATCGTATCCTCTCAGTGGTGAATCCTTGGTGAAATCATTCCTGCTCTCAACTAGAAACTCATACACCACTTCTGAAAAAAAAAACTCCGGGCCAATAGAACCGGCCCAGACTATCGGTGGTCCTTACCTAGCCCCCTTTCCTCTCCCGAAGCCGAAACCCTTCCCACTAGGCGATCCCCCACTAGTCATTACAACTCCAGCAAAATTTTTGTTGCCACTGGCCTGAATCGAGGTCTATATATAGGCAGAAGCAGCTGGGACCCACCAGGACCTGTCGGCCCCTAGACGGCCCACAAGGGCCTGTCGGCCCTTGGACAGCCGATAAGGGCCTGTCGGCCCTTGGAGAGCCGATAGGTGCTTGTCGGCCTTTTGGTGGTCGATAAATTTCTGTCGGCACCGAAAGCCTTATTGGGCCGACATCCCAATCAGCCCGACTAGTCCCTGTCGGCTGTCCAAGGGCCGACAAGCCCTTTTGGCGCCGACAGGCCGCGTCTGCGAGGTCCGCGTGCGCCAGATCAGATGCCACATGGGTAGTCGGCCGTTGGACAGCCGATAACAGGCCTGTCGGCCGTCCAACAGCCGACAGGCTGCTATTTTTGCAATTTTCTTAAATCGACATTTATTTTTGCGATTAACTATTAAAATAATATTATTACAAAAAAAATTCGACAAGCGCCCTACTAGAGTGCTAGATGGTGGGCATCCAAGAGCAATTCGCTGGGTTCTTATGAGACTATGTGCTAAATCCACTATTAGACGCATTTTATGTGGCAACAGGCTTCGATGAGCAGTACCATAAGAAGATGCCGCAAGGTTAGTGGTTCTCGTATGTATGTTCCGATGCAAGACTCGAGCAACATCTTCATGCAAAGGAACCGGCTCTGAAAACAAAATGATGCCAAAAGTTCAAAAAGCTCCAAAGACAGCGCATAAGTCCAGATGCGGGAAATAGATTTGCTGAATGGATGATACATTTGTAGTAGATGAATGTCTGTTGAACTTGATTAAATTGTTTGCTTTAAGTAAATTATGAAATTCAATGTAAACTCACTTGTGTTTCTTAATAGATGTCTTTTATATACACATACTATTAAAGAATAAGGCTGTTCTGATGGGGGGAAATCCGCGTATATATAAATATATATATGTATTAATCATAAAAATCATAATCACCGAATTATTTCTAAAAATCCCGGGAAAACTACTTGCTTACGGGTGGAAACACCAATAGGTAGGGAAGGTAAGGAAGCTCCTGCATTCTCTACCTTCCCTACCGGTTGGTGTTGCCACCTGGTAGAAAAGTTGCCAACTGGTGGTGTTGGGCGGTTCTGTAGTAGTGATTGTTGGGTTTTGGCGCTTTCAACCACCCAAAAGCTGCCACCATAGGTCTAATTTGGAGATGTGTCTACGGTGCGTGTGTGTACATCTAGAAATAGAAAACGAATCGGATACGGATGCCACTTTTTATATTTTAAAACAAAAATACGAATACCAGATTCAAATATTCTCAAATACAAATACAAAATGGATGTTTCCAATATGAATACGCATTCAGATATTTATTTGATTCACGTGACATCACATATCTATTTGTTTTAGCTTCGTATTAGAAGAATAGAATTATCATATATGTAAAAGAATCAAAGATTAAGTACACAAATCACGTAGATACCTAGACAAAAAATTGTTAATACATGTTTCAATAATTAGATGTAGAAAAAATAATTTTTAAAATAGTACTCTAACAAATAAATAATAAATAAAATAAAATATTTAAATTATATAAAATATATTTTACATCAATTAGTCTGAAAATAATTAACATCAATAAATATAATAGTTTTATATTAGGTTGGAAATAATTTACTCATATTATGGTTTAGAGAGGTGCTTTGTTCTATTAATACAATAACATCGAATATTTGCGGATACATATATGAATTTGAATAATTAAAAGATGAAAATAAATACAGATGTATCCACTTTAGTACAAATTTAAAATCGGATATGGATACAAATATCCATATTTGTGTTAAAAAAGATGTTCATATCCAAATTTCTACTCCTAGATGCGCGGGTGAAACATATTTTCAAAAGAATTCTTTTTCTTTCTAGAATACGCGCGCAGCGTATCATTGTATTAAGCAATAACAACAACAACAACATAGCCTTTTTCCCAAGCAAGTTGGGGTAGGCTAGAGATGAAACCCGAAAGAAAACGTATCATTGTATTAAGACGGGAAAAAAATTGGTATAGTGTTCGATTACAACCCAAATGGAACGGACTCCAGATGAACACAAGCCGGCAAGCCAGCTGAACACAACCTGAAAGGTAAACTCCATGTGAACTACTCACATCCCGCACAACCTAACGACCAGCTCTAAGCGTAGCCCTCAGTCAATGCTCCACCCCGCGGAGGGAGAGTTGTTGCTAATGTTCTTCAACATCGGAAGTAAGTCCCGCATTGCATCCATGTGGTGCGACTGAGGTCCTTCGCGAAACAATTTCTCCACCGCTTGTTCTGCCGAAGACGCCATGGGTAGAGGCACGCCAACCTCACCGAGTCGGCGCATCAGGAGCACCGACCCTCGCTTTGCCGGCTTGACGCCGAGAGAGGGGTCCAAGGCTTGGCGATGGCTTCGGCTGAGGCCGTGTACCTCAGACGAAGGCAGCTGAGGAAGCGCGTCGACGAGGACAGGGTCAACTCGAGGAAGACGAGGCGGCTTGGCCATAAGAGGCGGAGGAATATTCTTCGAAACTTTGCAGATAAAGTCCTCCAAGGCCGCGGAATTGTCGTCCTCCGACGCCCCGACCGTGCCGGTTGCCTCCTCAGAAGCTGGCACCACAATCTCGGCCGAAGGTAGCACAACCACAGGCGGCACCTCCACAACCGGCACCACCTTGGCCGATGGTGGCACCTCCACAAGCGGCACCACCTCGGCCGATGGTGCACCTCCACAGGCGGCACCCCCACAGGCGGCACCCCCACAAGCGTCATCGGGTGTGACAGCCCCAAAGTGCTCTATAAGACCGCCGGAAAGTGGCCTCTCCCGGGGAAACACCTCGCCGCCGAAGCCCGATCTCGGAGCTCCTGAGACCGAAAGGGTGGCCACGAACAGTTCGGGGACGGCAGCCGAGGGTGAAGTCGTTCTCCTCGATACGAAGCACAGTCATGATCGCTGACTTGGCCGCAGCCAAAGCAACCACAGCCAAGTCATCGGTGGCAGAGAGCATGAGGTCAAGGCCACCAGTAGTAGCAATCGTCGGCAACGGCCGCTCTTCGGAGACCGGAGGGCGATCATGCCCAAACCCAACAGGAACGACACGACCGTCCAGCCAAGGCTAGCCCGAGCGAAGTGGCGGGCGGCGAGGCCGCAAGCAATCCTTAGCACGGTGCCGAAGGCCATGGCAGCGCAGGCACCGCGATAGCAGACGACACGAGGCAACCCGATACTTGAACGAAAGGCAGTAGTTCAAGCATCGTCCATCAAGCACCTGGGGAAGCATCGCTGCGGCGGCGCTTCCGGCTGAGAAGGCCGCTCCCGAAGGTCCCGAGGAAGTGCGCGCCGCCTCTCCACTCGTTGCCAACCATCAGGGTCGACACGAGGAGGGCGATGCGCAGCCTGACGACGGAGGTGGCTGTTGGTGGTCGATTTCGATGAATTTTACCGCCAACATTCCTTCGGATTTCATACTTACTGGACCATATTGTTATGATTTTCACTAATATTACAAGTTCCACGAGTTTTGGTGAATATTTGAATTCAGTGGTTCGAATCCACATCTGAGCGTCTTTTTTTCTAGGTGAGGCCGGCCGGCCGGCCTCTAACTGTTTGCGTTGAAGCCAAGCAATTACTACCGACTTCAGGAGGGAATCAGGAGCGTCCACAAGAAGGCGGTGCGAGATCGGAGGCACCCCCAGGCCGGCTGGCCTAGGGGAGGCCGGCCGGCCCAACTTGTCATCCTCTGGTGCTCTCCCTTGCGTGAAAGCTAAGCACAACCGTCCTTACCTGCGTGCAACTGACGCCAAGTTTCGTACCGACCCTGAAGTAGTATAAATATTGCTCCACCCCTCACTTCACAACACACACCATCCATTGGAGAAGAGAGTTCTCTTGTTACTTCTTTGTATTAGAATAGGGAGAGAGTGAGGTGTGAGCTCTGGTGAAAGCCAAGCTAAAGGAGCGGACTCGAGTTCTCTCGGTCTTACTCCATCTTTTGTATCCATCTCGAAAGAATATACTTTGAGTAAGTTCCTTGTCTCAACTTCAGTTTCTCGCTAGCTTTACTTTCTGTCTTAGTTACTTGTTTAGTTACTTTCTTTAATCTACGAGATCCTGAGTCTGCGTAAGTAGCAAGTTCTGTTTATCTGATGTTGCTTTCTATCTAAGTACACGGTAGGAGCAAGTAGCTCGATAGCTGTGGGCGTGGTGCCCAGACTTGGTTAGTTACCTCAGGTTATGTTCCAGCCCACGAAACTATTGTGGTAGGCGGTGACAGCCCTATCCGTCCCTTGTAGTCCACCACGTTCGGGTATTTTCATAGCAGTAGTTGCAGGTTGCCGTTGAACTCCCCTCTTATCCCTTTCTGAAGTCCTTCCTCTTCTAGCCGCCGAAGCAGATCGGGTTAGTAGTTAGCTTGTCATCTAGGCAGAGTAATAGGTTATCTGGAGTTAGACCATCTTTCCTCTTACCCTTTTCTCGCTGGTTGTGTCCAGCTGAATAGTTCTAAGTCTGGTCGAAGCTTTACCGGTCCTTAGATTCGATCCCAGATATACTTCCTGGTGAAAGGTACAATCGGTCTCTATGCGCTTGCAGAGTAATTCGTTAGGCTAAGGAGTGCCAACAGCGGCTTGGGACAACCCGACCACCCTTGTGGGGGTGGTTGTGCCGCTGGAGACCGACGACCAGCTCCGTCGTGCCGCACCGGGGCTGCTGCGCAGCCGCCGGGACGTTTGTCCGTCCAGGGTGGCGGGGAGGGTAGGCGGCGACCCCGCCGACGAGGACGCTTGCAGTGCCCACCCTCGGCACGTGGAGGCAGCACCACGATGGAGTGGAGAGTGGGCATCGGAGCCGGCGCGCCGACCTGCTGGGATCGTTTGTCCGTCCAGGGTGGCGGGGAGGGTAGGCGGCGGCCCGCCGACGAGGACGTTTGCAGTGCCCACCCTCGGCACGTGGAGGCAGCACCACGATGGAGCAGAGAGTGGGCATCGGAGCCGGCGCCGACCTGCGCCGCCGCCGGTGCTGAGGCAGGGTTGGTCGCCCTCGGTTGCCGCAATAGGATGTCGCGGTAGGACGGGGAGCCGTCGTCACCGGAGAGGGGTAGGGTGTCGTCTCTCCAACAGAGCTGCTTCCCCGGCCATCGGGGCGGCCGCTAGGGAAAAACGGAGTAGCGTCCGGGGAGAGAGCTCCGTGCCCGAGGGGCCCGAGGGAGGGAGAGGAGTGTCCGTCGGTGAGGAGGAGGTCGCCGGGGCCGGGGTGGCCGTCAGTGTGGGCGAGCCATCGTGGGTTTGGTGGTGGGAGAAGGCACCTGGCGCTGGAACAGTTGATGAAGTGGTGGCCGCCGGCGCCGGAGTGGCCGGCGGGCGGGTGGATGGCGCCGGCGTGCGCGCTCGCCGGCCGGATGTGGCAGGCGTCGACGTAGAGGCTGGCAGGCACGCGGGAGCCGGGCACAGGCGCGTGCCCCGTCGCAGGGGCAGCAGCGTCGTCGACCTCGCGGACCACGGCAGTGGAGGTGCCGCCGGCTGCAGCAACGACGGCTCCCGGCATCGAAGACGGTGAGGACGGGGACGGAGAGGCAGGTCCGGAGGTGACGGGCCCCGAGGCAGCTGCAGCGGGACCAGCGAAGGCCACCGGCGCGACCCGGCAACGAAGACGGCGATGACGAGTGGGCAGTAGCGCCAGCGACCCGCGGCGGCGCAGCGTCACCATGCCCATCGCGGCCGCCACCGTCAAGGATAGTGCAAGCAAGCCTGCCAGGAAGTAGATCGGGCCTGGGGGATTGTGGGTCTGGGTTCGGAAGGGGGAGCTGTGGACTGAAGAGGGAGATCGGCGGTGGAGGTGTAGTGCCGCCGCCGGCATCGCCAGGGGAAGGGGAAGGGAACGGGTCGGGGGCTTCATCCTCCCATAAAGAACTTACACTACACCAAAAAGAATTCTTTCTTTATAGGGTTGATTTCATGCATTGTCGTACATTAATTTAGAATCAATACAAGGAAAAGATACATATATGCCCGTCCATAGGCAATTTTTGTTTATAATGTGCGCATAACAAGTGGATATAAGAGACGACATTCTGCAAGCAAACCAAAACTAGAAAATTAATTAAGTTGTGCCGGTTCTTCTTTAATATTCTTGGTCCTTTTGAGCCCAAAGATTTGTTCATCTTCCGCAGAATGGAACCATACCAGCGATCCTGCCAAAGAAATCAATTCTGAAAATGGTGTGGTCGTCATGTAGTCTTTCTCATCTTTGGGTGGCAGTCATAGGTACAGAAAACCTGCGTGGATCACTCGCTGGTGATGGGACAATCTTCCAGACGGTAAAATCGTAAGTTAGTTCCGATTTGTGGTACCGGACGAGATCAACTCCCATCCCTCCTGTAACGTTGATAGTGCGGTCCATGTTACTGAGATCTCTTACTTCGCAAAAGCCATCATCGAACTTCACTCCCAGTGACCACAGCTTGGAGATCTCCACGCCATCATGACCTGCATATGGAGCCAGCTGCAGTTTCCCCCTGGCGTGCACCAGGGCTTTTCCTGTGGCCACATTCACCAGTGCAAATGCCCTGCGACCCTGCGCATCGGTCACTCTCCCGACGTTGTCGTGGTCCTGGATCCAGCGCTATTCATATGCGAAAAGAAACAAAAAAAAACTTTTTATAATCCTATTAATTAGGTACCAAAATATAACTTCAGTTTGGTGCCAATATATGGTATACCTAGGGACCATTTTGTGCTCTCTCAAGTTATATAGAATTAGTGCTACTTAGGTACCAAATTACTTTGCAAGGACTGTAAACAAGCTCCCCAAGAATATCTATTTAAACAAGTAGCGGAAAGAGTGCTTAAATAAAAAAAATATGAAGAAAGTAAATTCTGTGAAGAAAAAAGAATGCCAAGATGAAGTTGTTTAAGCCCTTGGGGCAGCCTAAAATAATAGCAGCATTTTCATACAATTTCAAAATCTATCTATTATCTTATTATTTGGCCAACAAACAGAGCCTCCACATTCGCTCTCAAGGTCTAGAAATTTCCACGTCAATCGGAGAGAAAAAAATCAAAATTACCCACAACTGTCATTACAAAAAATTAACCTAAAATACCCATATATATGTTTACCATTAAAATATAATTACATTCATAAATATAAATCTATCCATCCTTTTCACATCAAGCTACATATCCTATATACCTGTAGAAATACTAGCTACACAAACAATTAACATATTTTACCACATTATATCTTATTATATTACCAAAATTTCAAATGCACTCTCACAATTATATTACTATTAGTCAAAATAAACAAGATAATTCTAGATTTTGCACTATATTAGACTAACACCCTGCAAAAATTTGTTGCCGACATTGCTACATGACATTACCGCACCTAATAATTAACACCACAAGCTCAAAAAATTTTACACCACAACCAGATCAGGAACCAGAACAATATCGACAAGGCTATGATTGGTATAGGAAGCTCATCAGGCTTGAACATGAACATAGGTTGCTGAAATTCTGAACGGAATCTGTGCTCTACACTATGGAGATTTGTTTGGCTTCTAAACAGCAAGAAACTTGGATCGATTGTTCTCCTAGACCATGGAGGCATGACCCTATGCAACAGATCACAAAATTAAATATAATAGCAACAAACGACTAAGAGGATCATAACATAGGGAAGCTAGCAAAAGAACAATTGAGTCAGTTGAACTAAGCAGTGAGCAACATTACTACAAGAGCTGGTAGATAAGAAACATGTTACTACTAAAGCGAATGATAGTAGCTAAGACCGAGGAGATAGACAGTCGTGTCAGGATTAAGGTTGTGCGCTTGCCATGCGACCACATCACTGACAAAGAAGATGTAGACAAAAGGAGGCAACACTGCACTAGCAGCAAAGAAGCACTCTTGATTACTGAAGCAAGTAGCATGTGATAAGAAAGATTTAATTTATGATTAATAATTAGATAAAAATGCAAGATATTTAGAATATCAATACTAGCCGCGCAAATAAGCGGGTTACCACGCTAGTTATCTTATTATTTGGCCAACAAACGAAGTCTCCACGTTCGCTCTCAAGGCCTAAAAATCCCCACGTTAATCAGAGAAAAAAAGAAATATTAAAATTATCCACCACTGCCATTACAAAAAAATTAGCCTCAAATACCCATATGCCTAATTAAAAATCACCCACCAATGCCATTATAAAAATTAAATATAAAATACCATTTAGCTATGTATCAATTACAAACATATACTTTTAATAAAAACTAAAACTAACAACAATCAACCAAAATAAAACGAAGCCTCCACGTTCACTCTCAAGGCCTAGAAATTCCCACATTAATCGGAGAGAAAAAATTAAAATTACCCACCACTGCCATTACAAAAAAATAGCCTAAAATACCCCTGGGCCTAATTAAAAATCACCCACCAATGCCATTATGAAAATTAAATATAAAATACCATTTAGCTATGTATCAGTTACAAACATATACTTTTAATAAAAACTAAAGCTAACAACAATCAATCAAAATAAAACAAAAATAAAAAATAATTATATGCATAATATTATTAAAGCTCGACAAATTAAATTATTATTATAGGTAGATCATATATGAATTGTTTTAATAACCAACAATAAGAGATAATTTATAATAATGAACAGGGTGATGTATGATAAAAATAATAATTTTTAATCAAGAATACAAACGACATGCAAATTTTTGAATTTTCAATACTAACCGCGCAAATGCGGGGCTATAGCCTAGTTGGATATAGATACGGATATCCATATTTGTGTTAAAACGAATACGGATATCAGTTTATTCGATATCCATATCTATATTTCTACCCCTAAGTGCACGGGTGAAACACACTTTTAAAATAATTCTTTTTATAGGGTAGATGCATTTTCGTACAATAATTTAGAATCAATACAAGGAAAAGATACATATATGCCCGTCCATAGGCAATTTTTGTTTATAATGTGCGCATAACAAGTGGATATAAGAGACGACACTCTGCAAGCAAACCAAACAAGAAAATTAATTAAGTTGTGCCGCTTCTTCTGTAATATTCTTGGTCCTTTTGAGCCCAAAGATTTGTTCATCTTCCGCGGAATGGAAACAACACCAGCGATCCTGCCAAAGAAATCAGCCGGAGTCGATCGCGAGATAGATCTACTGATCCACGCTTTGATCATGTCATGTACTCACAACATCCGTGCACCATCGCCCAATTTGTCATCGTTGGCCCGGCTTGTCGGTGGTCGCCGGCACGGATCCGCGCTGCCTCCCGAGGCGGAAGATCTAGTCGTAGCTGTTGAGGGGAGAGGGGGGGGGGGGGGGGCTAGCGGTGCGGATCGAGAACATCGATGCGGCCATATGAGGGAGGAGCTGCTGCCTGCTACGCAGCTACTGCTGGTGGCGAGCAGATCTGGCAGAACGAAGCTTAAGCTGGACTACATGCAAAAGCTCTTGCAAGTTCCGCCAGGCCAGAGGGCTCGTCTGCAAGATTGCAGCACTGCAAGGCTTCGAGCGAGGCGCGAGCAGGCAAGAGCGGCAGGCGAAGCTGACGAACAGAATCAAGCAAACCAAAACAGATTCCTAACGGTGAAACCCACAGATCTTCGCATCTGTACGTATGCTACTGGCTAGCTAGGCGATAGACGAAATCATTACCTGGGACTCGTCGGTGGGGTCAGCACGGACAAGAACCACCTTATCACCACGGACGGCCGCGTTCAAGCTTGGATCCACCTTGGAGAACATCCTCATCTGCTGCCCCGATAGCATGGTGGCCGGCTAAGCTTTGCTGCTCCTTACCTGATTGGTTGGCCGCCTCACTCCCTGGCCAGGCCCGTTTTTATGCGGTACCCGCGCGCCCTCCTTCATCAATGAATGTTTGGTCGAAAAAAAAAGGTGACAAAGATAGGAAATATCTAACTAAACTTAAGTGCCACCTATGACTCTCTGGATTTGCTATGCTTAGTGTCTAACCATTAGCAGAGGGAGTCAGGGAGATGAAAAATATATATCGGAGGATAGAAACAGTGAGATTAGCCTGGGAAATTGGGTGCGAGATCTGGTGCCCCAGGGCCGGGGCTGCGGTGTTCCGGCCCAGGGAGGTGACCTCGCACGTGGAGGCACCGGATTCGGGCGCCGTCCGCAATCGTGTTCTCCGAAGGCAGGTCCGTTGAAGGCTAGTTTCGGTGGAGGTCTTAGGGCAGTCCCAACGCGCCATATCATCCGGTTTCAATAGAATTTAATAGAGCACCACATCAGCAGTTTGAGCCCGTTCGGTTGCTTGTAATCGGCTGGGCTGGTGTCTGGGTGTGCTGGAAGCCGCTGTTCCGGCTGGTAAAAGTGACTTGCTGGCTGGTGCATCATCGTGATGCCGGAGGCAGCTAGCTGCCCATGTTGCCATGCTGCCGACGGCTGGGCTGCGGCTGGCTGATCAGCCCAGCCCAGCCAGCCATGTAGCTCATCCAAACTGTGTTGATGAGGTGGCGGAGGAACTAAAGGGAAAACAGAGGGAAACGGTTTCTTATATGAAAAACGGTGTCTACGTGTTTTTCGAGGGTGGAAGACACGAGCATATGCGCGATGGGGTCACTCTATCATTTCCATAGTGTCGGCTCGGAATATGGCCGACGAATAAACTACTCAATTGCTAGTGTCTCGTGCGTTGGATCGGAATGGTCTAGCACACAATGACTCGAGGATTTAGACTGGTTCGGGCAGAAAAATGCCCTACGTCCAGTATAGGGGTGGTTCTCTTGCTCTATTGCTCGAGCCCAGGTGCTCAAAGTTAGAGGGGAGCTACAAAATTTCAAGCAGTGAATTGTTCTCTCGAACTCCCCCTCCTACGTGAGGGGCTTTCCCTTTTATACTTCAAGGTGGGGCCCAATTTACATATTTCTATCGTGATATCTTGGTCTGCCGGGGGGTCTTTGTCTTCATCAGTCGGCGGGTCCCGTTCGGTTGTCGGGTGGAGAGGTGCCTGGTCGGTTTTCTTGGGCGACGGGTTCTCAAGCTGTTGTCCCATCTTGGGGTCAGTGGCTTTGGTACTCGGTCGAGGCTCGGCGGTCGTCTTCTCTCCTGTCCATCCGTATTGGCGCCGCACGTCCTTCCCCTCGTGGCTTCTGACCCGAGGACGGCACGCCCATTGAGGGGTGTCCTGACATGGTCAGCGGCCTTGCCCTGTCACAGTCCCTGGCGTAATGGCGTGGCGTTAGGGGGAGCCATCACACGGCATGCGGGACGGAGCTCGTTGACACCCCTCCCATCCCCCATCCATTAGGTCGAGTAGGCTGCACGGCCCGTACTGTGTCATGTCAAGGGTCCTGCTGACCGTGCGGGGCGTGGCGTGCGGCAGGAATGGGCGGCATGTACGGATGGATGGGAGCTGGCTTGATCGGCATGCCCGTCGTACCAAGCGGCGTTCTTGGTGCGCACGGCTTGGGTTGCGTGGTACGGAGAGGACCCGGTGGGTCCTTGGTTGGGAGGCCTCCATGTGTCCCTCTCCAAAGGGTTGGCAACTGGCCGGCCCGGGCCCTAGAGGTTGGCATCCGTCCGTGCCCTTCGTGGGCTTTGCTGGTGTGCTCCTAACCGGGATGCTGGGCCGGTGCCATTTAAGGTGGGCCCGCTAAGGACCCTGGGTCCCTGCCCCATCACTGGTGTGGGGGCACCTGGTACACTCCACCCAAGGCCTATGTAGAACACCAACGGAGAGAGTGGGAGAGGAGAGGAGTGGCCAAATTTGTTTTGGGCCCACATCAGAAATGTTGCGTTGGGTGGTGTGGTATCTAGCTAGAGTTTCTATCTGATTTGGAAGCTATGGAAATCGGCGGAAGGTTTCCGGGTTGGGACTGCCCTTATACGCACGATGGAGAGATGACACCTCCCTAGAGACCGTCGATTCCGGATCCGATTGTTGGCGGCCTTTCGTAGCCAGATCCAGCGATGG